>NC_061510.1:256891439-256969991 GCF_022539505.1 Lolium rigidum
TACACGGGTACAATCGATATGGATCTTCGGAGGCTAACCTAGCCCGACCCGTTAGCGCCGGCGGAAGGAGCACGTGCATAATGGTACGTTTATGCAATTGTTGGTTTGGGGGTCTATGGAAGCGGTCGCCATACTTGAAACCCAGTTTCTGAGAGGAGCGATTCGCCACCGATGTTTGAACGTATGGCTGGAGCTTCAGATATACTTGATCGCCCACCTGGAACACACGCTCCACACGTTTTTTATCAGCCTGAGCTTTCATACGTGCTTGGGCTCGGGACAGATGTTGTCTGATCAGCTCCGTCATTGTCTGCCTATCGCGGAGCCATACATCCAATTCAGCTACACCTGTTTCAGTTGTGTTGTGAATGCCGAAGTGGCGAGGCGATCGACCATAGAGCACCTCAAATGGCGCACGCCCCAGAGCTGAATGCGGAGTGGTGTTGTACCAATATTCCGCTTGTGTTAACCAACGAGCCCATTGCTTGGGATTTGCATGAACTAAACAACGCAGGTAGGTTTCGAGACACTGATTCAGTCTTTCAGTTTGGCCATCTGTCTGCGGGTGGTACGAAGAGCTCATGTTCAGTGTCGTGTCAGCCAGCCTGAACAAATGTTGCCAGAAATTGCTCACAAAATTTTTGTCTCTGTCCGTGATGAGCACCTTGGGCAGTCCGTGGAGACGATAAACTGAATCAAAGAAAGCTTGAGCCACTGTCATCGCTGTAAAGGGATGTTTTAATGGTATAAAATGGCCAAATTTGGTCAGTTTGTCCACCACAACAAGAATTGTATCATATCTGTTAGAGACAGGAAGCCCTTCAATGAAGTCCATCCCAACGGTATGCCAAGCTTCTTTTGGAATTGGCAGGGGTTGCAGTTTGCCTGGGTAACGAACATGTTCACTTTTCGCTTGCTGGCATACTGTACATGTCTGGACGAACTGGGTTACCGTTTCTTTCATCCTCGGCCAGGAGAACAATTTCTTGATCTTTTGATAGGTAGGCAGAACGCCCGAATGCCCTCCCAAAGCACTGCTATGAAAAGCCAACATTACAGCATTGTGAGCTTGTTTTTGGTTGCCCAACCAAATTCTTCCTTTGTGGCGGATGACCCCTTTGTGTAGAGAAAATCCCTGGGAATTAGTGTTTGTAATTGCCAGCTCTGTCAAGAGGTGTTGTGCTTTTGGGTCTTGGTTGTATCCTTCAACGACGGTCTCAATCCAACGAGGCTGCACCTCAGATACAGCCATGATTGCTGCAGAGTGTGGTCTGCGAGACAAAGCATCCGCAGCTTTATTTGTGGCACCCTTCTTGTAAACAATTTTGTATTGGAGGCCCATGAGTTTGAAAAAAGCCTTTTGTTGGATCTGAGTGTTAAATTTATGATCTCCCAAGTGCACAAGACTGCGTTGGTCTGTGTAAATGGTGAACTGACGGTGTTGCAAATATGTTTTCCACTTATCAATTGCCAATAATATCGCCAGACACTCCTTGTCATATACTGATAACGCTTGGTTTTTGGGACCCAAAGCCTTGCTAAGGAAAGCCAGGGGGTGTCCTTGCTGCATCAGGACTGCGCCAACACCCGTTGCACATGCGTCGGCTTCCAACACAAACTCCCTTGTGAAATCTGGAAGGGCCAATACAGGGGCCTGAACCAAAGCATTTTTTAGAGTCACGAAGGCATCTTGGACTTGAGGAGACCACACAAATGGTTTGTTTTTCTTCAACAATTCTGTCAATGGCCTAGAGATGATACCAAAATGTCGAATGAACTTCCTGTAGTACCCAATCAAACCAAGAAAGCCTCTAAGTTGTGTCAGATTTGTTGGCCTGGGCCATTGTTGCACTGCCTCAATCTTGGTAGGATCAGTGGAGACCCCCTCTGCACTAATGATATGTCCCAGATACTCCAATGATTTCTGTGCAAAGGAGCACTTGCTGCGTTTTACAAACAGTTGGTTTTGCTCCAACAATTGCAATACTGACTTCAAGTGTTGTCGGTGCTCCTGCAATGTGCTGCTGTAGATTAGAATGTCATCCACAAAGACCAGCACATACTTGCGGATGATGTGAGCAAAAATAGTATTCATTGCTGACTGGAAAGTGGCCGGGGCGCAAGACAGCCCAAATGGCATCACCAAAAATTCATAGTGGCCATGATGTGTGCGGAAAGCGGTCTTGATTTCGTCAGCCTCCACCATGCGTATCTGGTGGTAACCAGACCGTAGGTCCAGTTTAGTGAAGAATTTAGCTCTGGCCAACTCATCCAGTAGTTCTTCAACGACAGGCATTGGATACCTATCTTTGATAGTGACTGCATTGAGCTGTCGATAATCAATGCAAAAACGCCAAGTCCCATCTTTCTTCTTCACCAACAGAACAGGGGATGCAAATGGGCTTTGGCTTTTTTTGATGATGCCCTGGGCGAGCATTTCTTTGATTTGTTTTTCTATCTCATCCTTCTGTTGCGGGGAATACCGATAAGGTTTCACATTAACTGGCTGAACTCCAGCCATTAGAGTTATCTTGTGGTCATAGACTCTGCGAGGGGGCAATCCCTGTGGTGTGCCAAAGCATTTCTCATGTTCTTGGAGCACGCTGGATATTTCCGGTGGTACCCCTTGGTCGACAGAATCGACAGCAACAGAGGATAGCTGCACCAAATGCATAATTGCCATATCCTGTTCCATTTGTTGTAATTCGTCAGGTGATATGAAAGCGCAAGATGTGGTTTTATCTTGCACACCCCTGATTGTGATTCGTTTGCCACCTTGTTTGATCCTGAACACTTTCTTTTTCCAATCCATCCACATAGGTCCTAAAGTGTCAAGCCAATCCATGCCAACAATAATGTCATAGCATGGCAAATCAAAAACTCTGAATGAAGTCTTGAACTTAGCCCCTTGACATTCCCAAGGCACCTCCAGAACTGCTGTGCATACCTGAGTTCGAGCACCATTTGCCACTGTAACTGTTACCGGAGCAATATCGACAGTTTTGAGACCTAGTTGCTGCACTGTTGCTGAACTGATGAAATTGCCAAAACTACCAGAGTCAACAAGAATTAGCACTTGCTTGTCTTGAATATTGCCTTGCAACCTCAGGCTCTTCTTCTTAGTTGTCCCTTCCATGGCTCCCAAGGAAATGTGCATTAGAGATTCATCACTGCTGCTTTGACCAGATTTCTCTTCTTCACTGTCAGTCACAGATAGCTGCAATATTTCCACCAACTCTTCCACTAAATGCAGAGGAACAGACTTGTTGCATTTATGTCCAGGCTGGAATTTGTCTCCACACTTGAAACATTCTCCTCTTGCTCTTCTCTGAGCTTTGAGTGATTGAAACTTGCTCTCCCAATGTGGCTTGTGATCAGCTTGCTCTTTATCTTCGGTTTTGTGAGACAAAATGCCCTTGCCAGGAAAGCCAGTCTTGGAGTAAGAAGAATTATAAGCATGTTTGAATCTTGAAGAAGATGAATAAGGTCTGAACTCCTCCATCATTTCTTCCTGCGTTTCAGCAAGAGATAACGCAACATCAACTGTTCTAGGATGGTGCAAACGAATGGCACACTTAATATCTTTGCGCAGCCCGTTAACAAATTTGGTAACAAAAAATGCTTCATCGTAATGCTTGTTGTGAATTAAAACCTTATGTCTAAGCTCCTCGAATTTCTGGTAATATTTAGACACAGTTTCCTTTTGTCTACATTTTTCTAGAGCTTCTAAGTATCTATGATGCTTATTTTTACCAAATTTCTCATGAATGGCAACACACAGCTCTTCCCAACTATCAATATCATGCTCTGCCTCATATGTTTGTAGCCATAAAGCGGCATTACCTATGAAATGCATGGTAGCAAAACTAGCCCAAGTGTCATGATCTACAGCATATAAGGCAAAATATTTTTCACACACTGCTTTCCACCATTTTGGGTTCTCTCCATCAAACTTAGGGAAATCAGTTTTAGGTGGCCTACAATTCTGGCGGTAGGAACGAGACTCATGCATGAAACTACCACCACCAGTCTCAGACCTATCTGCGAGGTCAAAGTTCACAGGAGTATGGGAAAATTTTCGCGTACCCTTTGCTAGGGCAGGTGCCATTGCCTTGGAGGCGCCGGTCACAGTGCCCTGTGGATCGTGGAGAACACGGTGCCCTTCAGGCCGTGGCATCTGGTCATTGTCGGAGATGTATCCGGACTCCAGCGCTGCCACACGCGATCCCATCTCAGCCAAGGAGAGCTGAAGTGCTTGCATCGACCCCTCCATGGTCGGCACCCAGGTTGATATGCTCTTGAGATTTTCGCACATCACTGCTTGGCTCGAAGCAAAGGACTGGAACGAGTCGTTGACGGCCTTGAGTGTCGCTGCCGTGTCTTGGCCTTGCTTCCTCACCGTCTCGCCAAGTGAAGCCAGATCAGCTTGTACCTTCTCCATCTGGATTTGGTCACAGAACTTCCAAGTATCCGCTCCAGGAGTAAGCGCCTGCCTCCGCTGTCGAGATGCCCCTCCAATTGTGGCGCTACCAGATCTTCACGCTACCCCGCACGCCGCCTCCACACGCCGTCGGGGGTTTGCTGGATCGCAAATCGTCTCCGCCCGCATAGAACTCAGATCTCGATTTTTTTTTTGTGTGTGTGTGTGGATTTTGGGGGGATTTTGGGTGGATCTATGGCTCTGGTACCATATGTAGCATTCCTGGCTGTAGTATTCTCACGAATTCAGTGGACAATTCTCAGATACAACTCCGCGTCACGCAGAGTACAGAATCCTGACGAGCCGAGGCCCCGGAGAGGGAGGGAGAGAGATGAGCTCGATCGAGTCTCAGGTCTGATTAGATTACAACTCATGCCTTTCACCGGTCACAACCGTGGCTTAAGTAGTTGCCTTCTCCTGCTCTAGTCTTCAGTCGCCGACAGGTGGGGCTTCATTGCCAGCAGGTGCGCCTCACGGATCCTTTGCCTCATGACCGCTCGCCCCTTCTCCTTGAGTGCCTTGGGCATGATCTGGGTTGTGACATGAGTTTGAGCTAAAATGTCCAGAACGTCGGTAACTCCCAAGAAAAGTGGATCGACCCTGCGCTGTCTCTCCTAGGCTGCCGCCGGCTCCAGCCACGGTGGCGGTGGACCCTACTCCCGAAGGGACGATGTCTTCGACGGTCCTACGTGGACAGCGGAGTGCGACACCCTCAGGCGGCGGCCCTGGTGGATCTTAGCGGCGGCGGTCGGCGTGGCCATGGAGGACGGCGGGACGGCCGGAGTTGGAGGTGGTGCGCTAGGCTGCTTGTCTGCGGGGTGCAGGTTCGCGCGGTGTCTTGGTCGGTTAGCGTGAGCTTAGTGGCCAGCGACGCCGAGCGGCCATGGCTTCCACGATGGTGTGCTGGTGTACAGTGAGGAGCTATTCTGTAAAAGCCCATCATCAGGCTAGACTAGCAACCAAGATTAAGTCCAGAACCTTATCAATTAGGTGCTTATGTCCAGACATAGATAACTGTCCAGGGAAAGACATACTATCTGTATCGAGTGTGAATTCTTTCACACTCCTCTCTGTAAAATGTGCTTAAGTAATAAAATCTTCATGTTCAAAAAAAAATAAAAAAAAATGAGGAGCTATTCGTCCTCGATCCAGTGATGTCTCCGCGTTGATGCTTGGATTCGAGCTTTGAGGGGCTCTCTTGCCTCCAACTGTAAAGAGCATGTCGTGTGCTGCCTACGTGTTCTGAGTAAAGGTGGTTTGTCCCTCCTATTATTCGAGCGTCAAGCCGCCGATCCCGTTCATGAAGGCTTCCTCGATTTGGACGCTGATGAATTTCGGTCTTTCTCTTGGAGATTTCCGCTGTTTGGCGCAAGGTGTCACTAGAGACCAACATCGGAATCGATCTGGTCGTGCACGCCATCTTTAGTGAGTGAGTCTTAATGAGGGCAAGGTGCTAAGTTTTGCTTTCTTATCGGTGCCATGGATATGTCTAAATATAAATTTTCATGAAATTGACAAAGGTGGAAAAAGTCATGCATGGTGGCTGCGATTAGAAGTTTGTAATGGCGGAGATGTGTATTGGTTGCGATGAAGACTACGCGACATAGGTTTTTTCTGTGTGTCGAGTGTTTGGCGACTTGCAGCAACCTTGGCAAGAGATGGTGGCAGCATAGATGTACTGCATTTTTTGTGGTGCTCCTCGGGTACTGAGTAAGTGTTTTCAGGGTGAAAACCTAATATTTGGCCTTTATTTATTGTACCTGGCAATAGCCTTAAGCATTGTTTTGGAAACTAGGACTTTCTCCGGGGTGAAAACCCAAGATATTCGATCGGACGACCACAATGCTTATACATTGTTTTCTTTTTCGAGACGTTGCTTTTGGAGAATCTATTTTGTAGTCAAGGTTTTGCATTCGGTGCTGGTTAGAATGTTGTTGTTGAGAGTGTTTCATCACCGCGGCGGAATCTCTTTTTTTCTTTTTTCTCTTCTTTTTATTTTCTTCTTGGTTGTATGCATTTTTTGATGTCTTCGGAGGGCTTGTTGGGTGCAGAGGCCCGGTGTAATTAACATTTTCACGGTATTGATGAAACAATCTAGATGAGTTTTAATGTGTACATACATATAAATTTACATGAAGCTAAGATATCTTTTTCAGAACGAATGGAGTACAAGATTTTGCCATGTCTCTTTTTATACGCCGTGCACCTAGCCTAGTGAGGCGAGGTTCATCCTGATGTTGTTTGGTTGTCTCATCGTCCGAGACAAAATAAAAACTTAATGCCTGTTACAGATTTAGGTAAATATAAATTATAATTTGTCTAATTTTATATAGAACCTCTGACGATTATTCAAGGCCAAAAGAAGTGATTAAATAGGTACCCGGCCAAAATAGTACTGTACTAAATTGATAGTGGTCTTGCTCTAGCACTAACGGTTTTGTTGCGTGCTTGCTTGGGAAAGGGTTCTCGAATAGGGATGCACACTGACCTTCTAGAAGTACTCATTGTTGTTTACTGAAGCATTTCGCTTCTAATGATTTTATAATCCTGACCAACTTCGATCTTCCCTCTGACTTGTTCAGTGCATTCATGCTCTTATGCATACTTTCCGTCAAACTTTGAGATAAGCCAGTAAATACGGAGTACTATTTAAAATACTTTCTCCGGCACAGTCATGAATTTAGATAAAATGTAGGCTATCTAGGTTTATTAAACATGTGACAAGTATTTAGGACAAACTACATTTTTATTTTGTTTGGCAAATACACTATAATGTAAATTCATGATCCAAGATATGTTTTATATATACGGCCATAGCTGTCTAAGTTTGTACTGGTATCAAATATAAAATGAAAAGAGGACAATCGCAAATTGACAAGAACCTATATATGTCATGTCACTGATGACCGATGATTGTACTAGTACCTTATAATTTCTTTTTCCCCTCAATCATCAACTTGTCGCACGATCCCGTGGCAGCAAAAAGAAAAGGCAGCATGACATGCCATTGTACAGAGGACGGGCAAAATACATACGTGCAGCTGTAGACGAAACCAACTCGACCGAACCCTACCTTTTCAGCACAGTATATATAGCTGTCGACGTCTGCGTGATTAATTATCATCGTTTTTGGGGCAGGTTCACGGCACGATCGGATATACAACAGTTCCATGTCGAGCTCATACGTATGTATGCGAAAGCCAGGTTTTGATGAGAAAAAGTGAACGACGGCGACGGATTTCAGTTAGCGTGCAGAGTACGTATATAGACGCAGATCTCCGGTTCAAAACTGTGCAAAATTTATACTGCGAGCACATATTCAGAGTGGAGAACTGTTATGGCTTCAAAACTGGCCAGCTCCGACATGACGGGAGCACCGTACATAGTAGGCAAATCGTTGGGTGCAATGCATGTATCAAACTGCAGCACCGATCAGCGTTACTGCTTTAACAGTGTGTGAATATTTAGATGCATCTCCCCGGCTGGTGAAATTGTTAAGTCGAGAGAATTCTCGCACGGAGAAATACACCAGAAATGAATTGCAGCAAGGAAAAAGACAAGAAAAAGTTTGTTGTATCCCACAATTGTCCCTGTCAAAGGGACCATGCATGCATGAAGTCTCGAAAAGGTTCACGCCCTTTATTTCTCTCACTTCTTTTTCAGGAATCGTGTTTAGTTAAGTATCCTTGTCTTATACTCCTTTTGTCCTAAAACATAAGGCACGAATTTTTTTGCATGATCATTGATGCACAACTTTAACCACTAATATATTTTAAAATATATGGATTGAGAATATATCAATGGTGACGCTGCATTCTTCTTGCAATTCCATTTCACTTCATATATATTTATACAAATTTTGTGGACATGCATGTTATAAGTATAAATCATCATCAAAGTTGTTGAGCCGTTGACCACCAAAATTAAAATGTGCCTTACATTTTAGAACGGAGGGAGTGTTAATCAAGTGAGAAATACTATATCAAATAATATTTGTGGTGATTGTGATAAAGGGGTGGCCATGCGTGTGGATCTCGTTTGGAGCATGGGCGACATGAAGTCCTCTTTTTTAATAAGGTTTCAAAAAATTCCGAGGAAAAAATTACAGATGTAGAAAATAATGCAATTTACCAACACGAAAAAAATATCAACTCGAATGACCAAGTATTTTGGGCTACACAAAAATAAAAATAAAAGCTGACACCTCCAATAGCGAAGAGTGCAAAATTTTAAGCCTCCAAACTCCATCGGATTTTGTTATTTTTTGTTAAGCCCATAATATAAGGTATTTTGGTTTTGCGATTTTATACGTTAGTACAATACATCATTATCTACATCTAGACCTATTTTTGAGAATTTTAAAAAACGAAAAAACCATTTTTTTCAAAATTTGGATAATTAATGGGCTCCATGAAGGGAATTTCTGCTACATAATACGTAGTACATTGAATGTTATTCTACACAAAAACCATTAAAGATCATTTGTACTTGCACCATTTCTCTTTCCATGAAGATCACATAGGAGAAGTATTTCGATGCAAATTGGTGTGCGCATACTAGACATTTACTTGTATGTTTTTCTCCTGAACTTTTGAAGAGGTAAAAAATAACATAAATGATTTTCTAAACAAGATTATAGGGCTGATGAGGTACAAGTGATTTTCGTTTTGCTCTCTGATATTTTGATACATAATCTTGGTCTTAGTTAATGAAATGTTAAAGCTCTTGAGTCTTTTTCTTGGTAGAGAAAACAAATAAAGAGATCCAGCAAAGGGGAAGAAGGCGAATTTTCTGCAATACGGGGGGAACACGTACGTTTCAGCACAAAGCTGCTCGTGCCCTCGTTGTCAACCCTTCACCTACGGTAGAGCCGTCGAATTTTTGCCGTTTTTGACACGTTGAGCTACAGCCTGCAGACGACAGGTCCTGCAACGGCAACGCCCAGCCCAAGCCGCCATGTCTCCCCAGTCCAGTCTTGTTGTTCTACTTTGATTTCTCCTTTTTTATTTATTTAGGATCATCAGATGCGGTACGTGTGACGTGTCGACTCAATCCCACATCATCACCCCCAAGACTAGAAGCACCTCTCTTTTTACCCATTTTTTATTTAGCAGGTGGAATTCCTTGGCCGACACGTCGGTCCAACGAGCTACAACGGCCCATTTGTCAGTCACACATGTAGTAACACAGAAACAGTTTACACGAATATTTCATTTCTTTATTATTCGGGGCTTTGCTTTGGGGCAACGCAAGCGAGTTCAGAGTTGATCAGTCCGGGAGCGATAGAACCTATCCCTTTCAGACCGTGATCACTCACCTTCAGCTCCACATAGTTTATAAATAAAGTTATATATAAACATACATACATAGACAACAAGTACATCATCATCATCTTAACCAACTCACAGGCCGCACAACGGAACGAATTGCACCGCTGCGACGAGCTTGCGTCGACCAGCCATCTTCAGGAGAACATGACGGACCGCGAGTTTTCTCCGGCGTGCGGCGGCCAGGCGGAGACGGCCATCGACGACCTCCCGCTGGACGTGCTGTCCCTCGTGCTCCGCCGGCTGGACGGCGCGTCCCTGGCCGCGCTCGGCTGCGCGAGCTCCGGCTTCCACGGCCTCGCCGCCGACGCCGACACGTGGCGCGGCCTCTGCCTCGCTCTCTGGCCGTCGGTCGCCGCCGTCCCCCTTGAACCAGCCTGCTGCCGCGGCGACGGCTTCCACCGTGCGCTATTCGCCGACGCGTTCCCGTTCCCAGCGACGACGGCGACACCAGCGGCGACGACGGCAGCGGCGCCCGCCCTGCCCGGCCGCCTCGTGTCGGCCGTGGACCTGCACCACAAGGGGGTGTGCATCATGTCGCGCGTGGTGGACACGGACGCCTCCACGCCGTGGTTCCTCGGCTCGCCCTTCCGCGTCGACGCGCTCCTGCAGGAGGGCTTCACCGCGCCGTCGCAGATCGCGCCCGCGGAGCTCGCGCTCAGCTGGGTGCTGCTGGACCCGGCCTCCGGCCGCGCCGTCAACGCGTCCAGCCGCCGCCCCGTGTCCGTTGACCGCAGCTGGCTCACGGGCGAGACCGTGGCGCGCTTCACCGTCGTGCTCGGCGGCGTCGCGCTGGACGCCGCCGTCACCTGCGACGACCGCTACGGCCACGTCCGGGAGGTCAGCCTGTGCGTCGAGGACGCCGACGGCGGCGGCGTCAGCGGGCGGGACGGGCTGGCAGCGCTCGCCGCGGCCATGGCCGCCCCGAGGCGGGGCCGGGGCGCGGAGGCGGAGGCACGGGCGGCGCGCCGGTACGCCGAGTTCGTCAAGGGGAAGAGCGCGCGGAAGGAGTGGAAGGCCAGGCGGGAGGGCCTGGTTGACCTCTGCTGCTCCGGCGTCGGCGCGGCGGCGTTCGTCGGCTTCCTCGTCATGCTCACGTGCCGCTGAGGCGGTGGCCGTGCGTGCTGCGTGCTAGCAATGTGAATAGGTTCGTTGTAAGTCGGTGCCACTGTAAATGTGTACAGCTTAGAGCCAAGATTCTCCTTTTTGGTATAGTACAGTAGATCAAAATAATCAAATTTCAGATAGGGGAACTTGGGAAGGTACTGTTGACAGCTGAAACTATAGGATCTAGCATGTACATTTGTGAATTATTCTTCCAACCTCACTTTCGTTGTTGATCTTTGGGTAACACTTGACAGTTGCATGACTGATATTCGTTAATGGAGGTTATTTTGCTCCGTGTTGCTTCAGCAACGAATATCTATCGGGAGATTCGCATAACAGCTCAGTGCCACATTGTTGGTAAGCCACGGTTCATATTGTAAAGAGCAGAAAGATACTTCGGAATCTGATGCCCATGTAATTATAGTCGGTGAATACATTTCAATACCATGAAACCCTCATACTGATTTTGAGGTCATTGCCAAGCAGCAAGACACACATCCTTACAAACTCTGTATTTTTCTCAATTACACAAACGTATTGACACTGCCAATAGTTGTTCAGAAACAAAACCATAAATGCTATCCATTGCTAGTATAAAGAATCTACAATAACACATCACCACGAAGCTATACAGAAGTTCCCAGGACCAGAATACAAAACTCACAAAGAACAGAAGCAATCGTGCGACAAGGCAGCCTAGGAAGCAAGTCTACATATGTGCATTCTGCAACTCCCGATAAACTAAATCAATGAATTCATCACTCTGTTGGAAACAAGATGAAACAGTTACAAACATATTAAGAA
This sequence comes from Lolium rigidum, assembly GCF_022539505.1. Lineage (NCBI taxonomy): Eukaryota > Viridiplantae > Streptophyta > Magnoliopsida > Poales > Poaceae > Lolium > Lolium rigidum. The sequence continues at coordinate 256,903,158 of NC_061510.1, forward strand.
TGTATGTCATGAAAAGCATTGTGATTTTCGATATGAAACATACCTGAACAAGTCTCAGAAGGGCGTCCTTAACTTTATCCCGCGAAATCATGGGACCTTCATTGTGTGCAGGGGCAAAGGAAGGAGGCGGTGCAGGTGGTGGAAAAGGTTGGAGTAGCGGGGTGCCATGCCCATACTGAGGGTATTGAGCAGATACTGAAGTTGGATGAAGAGGCGGTGCAGTCGGCATCATTGAGGAAGCTGGCGGCGCTAATGATGCAGAAGACGACGAGGGAGGTGCAAAGAATGCCGGTGTTAAGAGATTTGTGGAATGGCCAGCATGGGTGTCCTGGAGGGGCAGTGGTGGAGCTGATGAACCCCCTAAAGGAGGGGGTATTTGATGCACCGGAGCAGCAGAATGAATAGTCATGTGGGAAGATGCAGTGCTCTCCGTGGATGGATGAGCTCTTCCGACCATTGGCGCACTTGATAAACCCCCGATACTTGCAGCGCCCTGTATATTTGTATAGAAGAAAATTTTCAGTATATAGAACCAATATGCAACCACAGCCATTGAGGTCAGATCCAGAGAAGTGATTATTTATTTTATTATAGGTAACAGTCCAAGACATCATAAATACTATTTGGTGAGCAGTATGAGAAGCAGAATCTTATTTAGAAGGGTCTCGAAGAAAATTTGAAGAAAACGTACACTAAAGTAATTGGCAAGTGATTCATCAGGAGTATCAGAGATAAGCGTAGATGCTGGCGGAGGTTCAAGGGGTCCATCTATTGCAGCAGATGTAGGAACAGCCTCCAATTCCTCGAACTCGCTGTGGCACATTAGAAGAATTCAGCATGAGCCAATGAAAACATCTCCCATGTATAGTCAAGGGGAAAATACCTTATGGCGGAAGGGACTTTTGCTTTTGGAGGCACTCTGGCATAAGCATTCAGTATCCTGCAAAGATAAATGGAAATAACACAACTTGAGGAAGACTTCCATAAATTATCACAAGGTTAACCCGGTATGCTAAGATATAATACTAAAAAACTCTAAAGATAGTTGGCCCCTTAATAATACAACAAAGTTCAGATCATGCTAAAGCAATCACAATCATGCACATATAATCTGCTGACATAACTACAAATTATTGCTTTCAATTAAGCAAAAGAATCAAGCATGATTTGAGGACACAGGATGAGCTCTTAAAAACAATATGCAATACTTTCTAGCCACTGATGGAAACAGCCATCCCTGACATCTACGAGTATTATCATGAGTGCCCTCAACAAATGCGATCTAGAGTCTGCGACACAATATTGCTCTGTTTGGTTAGCCTGTTATTGATAGTTCTATCTTTCAGGGCATGCACTTCTAGTTCGCATTCAATTTACATAAGCATATAAGATCAGATAGTTTACTTCTTTTACAATTTTAATATGCCTCGAGTAAAATGCATATGATTTTGAATACACGCCCTAGTCAGAGAAAGGAGGCATTTAAAGGGAGAACAGGATACATAAAAGCCATACCTTCCAAAAAGATTTGCTACAGCATCGCAGTCCTGTTGATTGTAAAACCAAATACCATTTACTTCTTGTGCAGCATTACGGTACAACAAATATGGAGGCTGAAGTTCGTATTCAAAATCACTTAATAAATCCTCCACGAGATTATCTGATAAGAAAAAGATATTGAATGGGTCATAAGCCAATGAAACAACTTGGCATTCACAAACCATGAATGAACACAATTTGGCTGTTAGTCCTAACAAGCTTATGTTATTTAGATACATGGAACACGGTTTTTCCCAACTGTAAGTCGCTGATATAACAAAGAAAATGCAATATTGCAAGATGATCTGCTTGCCAAAGTTTATGTAGTATCCACCTTCCCACCTCCAGTGGCACACACAATTTATATACAGCTCCTAACTTACTAAAGAGATTACTGCATTACTGTTTGGAACTCTGGATAGAATAAGTCAAGTCCCCAAATAAATCCATGAATTCAAAATTGTTACTCCAGCTAGTGCCAGACCACTAAACAGCTACCCTGAGATCCCTAGAACTCTAACATTGCCTGATCGGATAATCACACAAAGCATAGAGCTGACTGAAGCTAGGTTTATTTCAGGTGAAAGATGAATGAAAAAGAAGGCTGGGACACCATTAGTAGATCACTAACATGGCTTAACCGAGACAGGGTTTGGAACTGTGTTCAGGTAGTTTGGTTATCATTAGTTGAGAGAACACTATTTTGTGGTCACTGACGAGTGACGAGGACGGGTAACCTCAGACACCACTTGGTGCACTCTAGTTTCTTGGTCTGCTGCCATACGTATTTTGCTGGATGCTGGACAATTTGTCGGTTCCATGGTGCAGGCCAGAGCGACACCAGGTCCAGTTTGCATGAGTCGAAGCAATGGTATGAAGGTTGTTTCATTCGCCAGTCAGCGATCTTGAATAGTTCTACTACTTCGAAACAGCATAGGTTAATCTTACTAATGAAATAATGATGCAGGGGAATTCAGAGCGTCAAGCTGATGGATGACAGATTGACATACCCGTGTTCCGCCTGTTCATGACGATAAACTGGAACCTCGGCTGGGTGTTCCTACAGCAACAGAAACAATTCAGATATTCAGATCCCCGCCGCAGCCTGGCACAGTGGCACAAGAGCAAAAACCCCTGCTCTAGCAGCCCTGGCTCACCTCTTGACGACGAACAGCGACCCCTCCACGTCCTTGCGGCTCTGCGCAACACAAAGCAAGCAAATCGGATCGGATCAGGTTTCCGGTGAATCACGGCAAGGGGGCGGGAACGAGGAACGCGGAAGGAGAGAGAAAGGGAAGAAGGTTTGTTACCCATTGGTTGAGGTCGATGTTGAAGTCGTAGAGGGTGACGTGGGCGGCGGTGATGAGGATGTCCTCGACGGCGGGGTCGAGGCGCTGCAGGACGGTGAGGTTGAGCAGGCGCGTGCCCTCGGCGTCCATGGCCAGGTTCGGGGTGACCTTGCCCCCGTTGGACGGCGGCGGCATGGGCGGCGGCGGCATAGGTCGATCTCCAGGTGGGCGGGCGGCGGTGGATCTGAGGAGAGCTGCAGGCAGCTAGCGAGTAGGGGAGCTTGGGAGTCGGGAGACTGGAGCAGGGGGAGGGGACAGTAAAATTTCGCCGCATTCACAGCAGACAGCACAGTCCTACTGTTGTACTATGGTGGACACCTCGGATGGGACGTGGCTGGACCGGTTGAGTAGAGGGACACGGCCCATGCTGTGGTGCGTGGTACGGAGTACGGAGTATATGACAGTAATAATGGTGTGGGCCGAGCCAACAGGTGTGGCTTAACCCATTCTTGCTTCGGATAATCTACGTCCATACATTTAACTGACAGTTTTCATCTCTTAAAAAATTCCCAAAAAAAACATCTCTAAAAAAATTGATACTAGGCAAAGGAAAAATATAATTGACATTAGTTGAGACTCGACACCACCCGTATTCATGAGCGCAATTCTCATAGGCCTACAGCCTTGCTAGAATTGTTTGGTCATCGCCATCTCTCCCAATAGACTCCCATATAATGTAAGTCGGTCCACAACGTACCTATTGTGGTCGGAGCCTGGCTAACTCCCGAGAAGAGGGCAAGAACTAAGCCAGAGGTATGTGTTATGAACCGGTTTTGTGAAGATGAGGATCCTCTGAAGATCACAGCTATTGACGAGGACATTAGAAGCAAACGCCAATTTCTTCCACAATTTTCCCTCTGCAATGAGGAAGAAAATCCTCGATAAAAAATTGAGGAACGGGATTGAGGATCAAGGTTTGCTATCCGATCATATCATAGGTTACTTTGCTGGCCTTATCTCTAAGGAGATCGATGAACCTGGCCCGACTATGATAGGTAAAGTCACTCCATGCTATTTTTTTCTTTAAGAAATAATATTGGAGTCCTTATGGAGAAGAATTAACTGGCGAGGTTCTTGCAACGATCAACTCAAAATATATTCCTGAAGGTTGGAACAATACCATCATCTTTCTTATTCCTAATGTGGATAGCCCTGAAATCGTAACTCAATTTCGTCCGATTAGTCTTTGCAATGTTCTGTACAAAGTTAATTCCAAAATCATTGTGAAGAGGCTGAAAACAATTTTACCTAAGATCATGTCTCCCACCTAGAGTGCCTTTGTTCCTGGACGATTCATTACTGGCAAATTCTTGGTTGCATATGAATCCTACCATTCAATAGATAAGACAAATGGTAGCTCCAAATTTTAATACTTTCTACTGAGGTATTCAAGTATACAATTACTCATATTAGTCGCTCATTTCATGCTCCATCGACCTACATCTATGCCTATTTTGCGTACTTGCGATGTTTGTTCACTTTCATATGAGCTTTGCACATTTAGTAGTTTTAATAGGATTTTAGTACTTTTCCTTTGTCTTTTACATGTGTGTAGGTGTTATGGACAACTATGGATAAAGCAAGGCAAAATGATCTAGAGAGGGAAATATGGATGAGCTACAGGCACCAGACGTAGTTATTTGAGGAGTGGAAAAAGTGATATTTCCCTTCATCTCAAAATAAAGATCTAAGACCATGGTGTTGTAACTCTCATCAACACTCAAATCGGAGTTAGTATGTGGAAATGAATGCCAAAATACGAAAGATCACATAAGGTATAACGACCATCGGTATGACCGTTTCTAATCGTACCATCCGCCCGTACCACGTGACTGGACGCGCGGAAAAAGCCTCTCTAGACGCGTTTCTTTACAGAATCTGTCCTTGTTTGTTCATAGACCTTCCTTAGGTCATAGGCAATATGTGAGGGGCTATTGGAGCCCCCCTAGGCCTATATAAAGAGGGGGGAGCCAGCGGAGAAAGGGGCCATCACCATATCTCCACGGCGGAGCCCTGCCGCCTTGCAAACTCCATAGTTACCGCCTCCACAAGATCTCCACTATCACCACCATACTCAAGGAGAAGGGACTTGGATCTTGAAGGTTTCAACACTGATCTACAACATCCTCGTCATCAACATCGTCTCCAACATCGATCCCCTTTGTTTACTTGGTTGTAATCCAAACCCTAGTGTGGATCTCATCATGTATTCAATTGTACTACCGTATTCCATTCATATGTTTGAGATCATGTTGATTCCCTTTATGTGTGAGTAGGTCCTTTGTTTTTGGGGAGATGGAGAAACCCTAGCATCACTGTAAGATGAATCAAAGATGATCTATGATTTTAATATATGATTGTGTGTAAGTTTTCTCTGTAGATATTATGTGAAGTGTAGATATTATGTGAAGTGCACCATGTAATATTTGTCTTAGGGACTAGAGAGAGAACTACCTTTTGAAGTATGATATAGTGTCCGAAAGGAAGTGACATTACCGTGGCGATGCTATATCATATGGAATATGGGGATAAAGAGTGACTCACTAAGCTCATATCAAAAACCATGGGGAAAATCTTGATTGCGGTAGTCAATATCTGGTTGCAGAAGGCTAGCCGCAGTGGTTATTTAGAGATGCGATGATAGATGGTTTTCTGAGTGCATCTTATTATGGAGCTCTCTCCGTACACAACATGATTGAAGGAATATTTTATCTTGATTAACATTAATCCTAACGCTAGAGGTGGATCCAACAAAATCCTGAAAACTCCTTAGCCATATTATCGTTCCCACAACCATATTTGCTGCTTTCGGTTACTTTAATTTATTTCTTTGTTCTTGTTACTATGCTCCCAAACACTAAACAACCTTTATACCCTCTAGCTTGGAATTATAATAATCTACGAGTACTGATGACAAAGGATTAACTTGTCAATGCCTACAGATTGTAGACTAGGGTTTTGCTAGAAGTAGAGGGCAAGTAGATCTCGAAGGTTTAGGCGAAAAGTACTCGACGATTATGAAAACTAGGGTTATGTTGACAGTAGATTCGATCCTTTCTTTGTCCCTCGACTCCCCCTTATATAGGAGGCGGAGCCGAGGGTTTCGTTTTGCACAAGTTACAGAGTCCGGGACGGTTTCTAACTCATCCCGCCAGATTACAAATAACTCTTCCTATTACAACTCTAGCTTTCCTTAACATATCTTGGACTCCCGAATCTTCTTATTCTTCGGGTAGTGGGCCTTCAGTAAACTCCGGGTACTATCTTTGGCAGGCCCATTTGGGATGCCTATGTCAGTAGCCCCCGAGATTTTGCTTGAATTGTAGAGTCAAGGGAAATCTCATCTGTTTATTTTTTCGAGAACTCTTATTTATGCTTCTTCACATAAAATTCTATATTGTACAGGGATAACGGTAGTTGGGGCTAGTTCATCTGACGGATCAGGTACTAGTTAACTGCTCTAGTGGCAATCCGCAAAAACCTACTTCAAGATCACGTCCCTGGACATGATCTCGGGATATCGGTGTAAACTTCGACGAGTGCCGCTTAAGGTCTTACCATTCTGTCGAGTCCCGAGTCAAATTTATCGGGTACCTAACGCGTCCGTTAGGATTTTTCTTCGTATCCGTTGATACGGATAAAAGTAGCGAGCGCAGTCTTTGGCGATGCCACGCCCAGCAGAACGGATCCGGGGTCTTACCTTCGCAAATTTGCGGCATTCAGAAATTGATCGCAACTTTGGCGTTCGAGAATATATTGTCGAGTGCTTTTCGCCTTTGGAATAGCACATTTTATCGAGTCATATTTGATGACTTACTTTGTCTTCCCGATGGGAGTATATGTAGAGTTATCTTTGTAACTCGAAATATACTCACTTCGTTTTTATTTTGATAAAATTCATCGGGCACGCGAACAGCGTTCCCGATGGGAGTAGCCCCGAGGCTACAGCCAAGAACTTGTGCTTGGGTGTAGGCTCCACAGATTAGTATCCTTTGCCGCTATTTTTATAATCCTTCTCGATATTTTCATATTTATCGGGTGCGCGACCAGCGCTCCCGATGGGAGTAGCCCCCGAGCTTTTGGGCAAAAACTTGTATTTGATCAAAGGCTCAAAAGTATTCAAATGATTTACCCTGTCGCCATTCTCTTTTTATTTTTCTTGTCGACATATTTTCCTTTGTCAAATTCTCTTCATCTCTGTCAATAATTAGGATTTTTTCTGCCTTGTGGGTCCATTGTTCCCACCACGTTGACACGTCGTGCGAGTGGGGAACACACGTCCTCCGCTTTTCCTGGCGCACGTACGGTAACGCCTGTTCCATTCCTTCCCAGTAAAAATACCTTTTTACCCTTGTATCTACGAGATCCTTTTTCACCACACGATTTCCTCATCCAACGGTGCACTGCTTCGTCCGAATCCTATATAAACCTTTCTTCAACCTTGGTCCAGTCCTTCGCTTGCGCCGCACATCTGTTCCCCTCTGCAAAAACTTCCCCTGCGCCCAACTCTGTTTGATCTTCCGCACGCCCTAAGCATTGCTTTGTCCACTGCCGTTGATGCCACCGCGCACGCGTCTTACTCGCCACAGCACGCCTGATTCATCAATGGCCGCCGCGGATCTAGGAGCCGTGGAGTGGGAGAGGTCCAAGGTCACGAACCAGGACCTGAATCTCCTGAAGAAGCTGGGGATCACCAAGAAACCCAAAGCGGTTTGCTTCCCTAGTGAAGAAAGCTACCCAGCCCCTCCAATGGGGTACCGGGTAAGTTTTGTCGACCATCTCATCCGCGGTTTATCCGCCCCCATTCATCCTTTTCTCCGTGGATTGCTTTATGTCTACGGTTTTCAACTCCACCACCTCACGCCAAACTCGATCCTCCATATTTCCATTTTCATTACTCTCTGCGAAGCCTTCCTTGGCGTCTCGCCCAATTGGGCGCTATGGAAGCGCATTTTCTTCTGTCGCCGCAATGGCTCTCACAATGTCGCCTATAATATAGGCGGCGTTGTTATCTCTATTCGCTCCACTGCCAATTACTTCGACGTCAAACTCCCTGACTCCGTTCAAGGGTGGCGTAAGAGGTGGTTGTACATTCGTGAGGAAAACGATGGATGCGCAGAGGACAACATCCCTCCGTTCGATGGTGACGAAAGAATTCTTCGTCGCCGTTCTTGGGATGCAGAGGCTACCGAAGAAGAAAAAGCTTCGACTGAGGCCTTGATGACTCGCATCCGCGAGTTACAAAATACTCGCGGCAAAGAATTGTCGGGTATCCAGATTATAGTGTATTTCCTTAAGAGTAGAGTTCAGCCTCTTCAAGCTCGCAAATTTCCTCTTTGGAAATATACTGGTGACGAAGACGTGGATCGGCTGTCGACAGATTTGGAGGTGAAGGACTTGGAAAAACTTGTCCGAAAAATCACTTCCCTCAGCAAAAAAGATTCTATCCCTTCTTCTTGTCGCGTGAAACCATATAGCGCCGCCCATGCACTTCCTAAGGTAAACATTGTCGCGTGACTTCTTATTGCCTTGCTTTTTTGCATTGTGTGCTCCTTCCTGATATCCTTCCCTCTTTTTATGCAGGACCACCCAAATCTTGTTTCACTTCCTCCTCTTCCTGAAGGTGGAGAAGTCGAAGAAAGGGCCGTTATCTCTGATGATAACCAAGAGGCCCCCTCTTTTGTTAATGAACCCGCAGATTCTCGAAAATCTGCGGGATCTGCTGAAAAGGACGCTGCCTCTGAAGGCACTGCATCGGCACAATCTCTTCCTCCTGCTGTTTCTCCAAGGAACAAGAGGAAAAGGGATGATGTCGAAGATTCCGGCACCTCCAAAGTCGACGAAGCTGTTCCTTCGCACCAGAAGGCAGGCTATGATCCATACCTCGAGTCTATCATCAGTTCGTAAGTACCCCTTTTTCTTGTTTACTTGTACTCAAAAATTCTTGTCTATCTTGCTTTTTTACATTGTCGACGCTTTCTTTTAGTGATGATGAAGAAGAAATACCCACTGCCGATGTGGCTGCTCGAACGAGCACGTCACATACTTTAGTTGCTTCAGAAACGCCAGTCGAAGGAGAAGAAACGTCGCCTCCTCGACAAAATGTCGGCGCTGCTACTCCTCCGGCAAGCCCCCTTGTCCCTTCACCAAAAAGGGCAAGGGTTGAAATAAATCCAGAGCTCACTCTTCAATCGAGTAGCTCTTCCAACCCTCTCTTGGATGATGTAAGTTGCTAACACTCTTGTCGTTGTTTATATTTTCTCTGGTTGCTCTATAAGTCGCCATTTTTCTCATGCCAACATTTTCTTTCTTTGTCTCTCTTTAACAGCCTATGATCAAAGAGCTTCTTCGCATCGGTGCCCAATTCGTTGGGTACCGTGATTACGCCAACAAGACTGAAGGTAATGCTCGACTATTTTTTGCTTCTTTTCTGCATGACTTGTCGACGTTTATAGCTAATCTTGTCTTTCTTTTTTCAGAAAAATTGATGGAAGCCAACGAACGTGCTGACACGCTTGCTCTAAAGTTAGAGCAATGTGAAGAGGCTCGCAAGAAGGCCGAATCAAATGCAGTTGAAGCTAGGCAAGAAGCCAACAAGGCGAAGGCTGATGCTGCTGGTGTCGAAGATCTTCGGAAACGTCTGCATGACGCCGAGACTTCACTAAGCGATCACATAACTGCGCAATCTTCTCGCGAAGCGGCGATCACCAAACGCATTAAAACACAAAGTCGTCGCTTTGTTGGTAAGCATTTGCACTATTGCATACCCTTTGGATTTTCCTTTTTTGCACTTGTTTGTTGACACAAATTTCTATTTTTGTTTTGTCAGATAGGACCTCGCAAGAATTTGAGCTTGAGGATCCTGACAATGATGCTCTTCTGGACGCCGTTTCATTCCTTGAGTTTCATGGGACGGAAGCACGTGAAGGTATCGACGAAGCTAAAGCAGGACTGTTGCGGCTCTTCCCCTATTTCTTCCCAAAGAAAGAGGCACCCGCAACTTTCCTTAATCTGGCCAAGTGCTTCAATCCTCCCGAAGATCTTGGTCTGAAGTTGCGCCATGAGAACATGAAGATTGCCGTGGAAAGCACTGTTGCCCTAGTTGCTGACAGTCAACAAACTATTGACTGGGCAAAAGTTGGCGACACGGAGCAGATAGAGCAAGCAAAATGGCGATCCTTGATTAAGGCGGCAAAGCTTAACACGAAAAAGATCCTGGCCCATCTCGGGATCAAGCCATCTTCGACTCCTAGCTCTTCAAGGCCGGAGGTCTAGTGTTTGCTTTCTTTCTTTCCTTTGCTTTTGTCGCCATTCTGGTCTTGGCGACAAGTTTCCAGTCAGTCCCTTAGGAGAACTTCTTTTGTAATGGCCATGTAAATTTTCTACAATCAATGAAATTCCTTTTGGCGCTATCATTGATTTGGGGTTTTTCTTTTCCAGTTGATATTTGATAATTATTCAACGAATCCTTCTTCTCCCGATGCTGCTCCCGCTTCTTCCTTGTCGAAGAAAATAAGAGCTGATGACAATTTCCTTGAAGGTTCCTCCAGCACACCTTTGTCGGAAGATTTACAAGAACTTCGACAACAACTTCAGTCCATGAAGAAACAGACTCTAGCAATGATGGAGCAGTCCCGGGAATCTTCTCAAAGGGAAAAAATTGCGCTTCAACAAGCTCAGGATGCCATAACTGAAAAGGACGCCGCTGTTGCTGAGGCTGCCGCAGCTACATCTCGAGAAAATTCTATGCTCCAGCTACTAACAGATGCTAGCTTGGATATGGCGGGTAAGTTTCATTATCTATCTTGCTTCTTCTTTTCCTTTGCTGCTTGCCTCCTTATTGCCCACTGAATTGTTTCAAGAAACAATAGGTGCTTTTTTGGATACTACAACTGAAGATGAACGTGTCGAGGCTCGTTCCAATGTTCTTCTTCGGCTTGCACGTGAACATGGGTCGACTTTTTGGGGTACACCTGAGCGGACCCGCCAAATCGTGAGATTTCAAGATCGTGCACTTCAGGTTCGCGAATATCTTGACTTCTGTACAAGGACTTTGTCTCTGGTTTATGGTACCATGTTTCCTCGCAATAAGATGCCAGAGACCCTTCCTGCATTGATGGACAAATTTCGAGATGCTCCTCGCATCCACGGCTTTGTACGAGCTCAACTAGCTGCTGGTGCAAGGTTTGCGATGATCATGATAAAAATTTGCTACCCAAAATTAGACGTGGGGCAAGTTGTCCCAAAGTGCTTGGAGAAGATGTCGAAGAGGAAAAGAAACTTCGGCAAATATGATGACATTGTTACTCCTGTTGCCGAAGATATGATGGATGAACTTCTCCGGATGGATTCCGAATTCTTCGTGAAGGGTAGCTATGCTGAGCATAGTACTCGCGCTATAAATAATGAGCGCTTAACCATAGATAATATATTGGGAAATCCTTGAAGACGAAACTTATTCCGAAATTTGTATCCTGTATAGACGAGCTATATTGTAAAGTCATTGTATTTTATTTTTATCGCCAAGCCCCCGGGCGTTTTGATTGCAGTGTCTTTTGTTTATTATAATGCGAGGTTGTCCCAAGGCAAGATAATATACACTGTATACTATTTTTGTGGGTGTAAGCCCCCGAGTCTTTTGTTGATCACTATTTTGTCTGTATCTCTTTTTATTTTGGCGAGGTATGTTTACCAAGGCAAGATGCTTCTTTTGCGTTTGTCGACACTGTGTTTATATATATATATTGTATCATGTAGGGGAGGGACCCCTGATCTTGTCGAGAAGAAGATATATAATTCCACTATCTTTATTATATTGCAGCACCGCGAGTCCGCCTCATTAAAAACCTTCTCCGGCCCCACTCGGTGCCCCGAAAAAGGAAAAGAGTGCGTCTGGAAACTCGCGGGCGTTTCGAGTACATTGTAGCTTTACAAAGGTGAGACTATATTTTCGACATCTTAGGCGTAGAAACGCCCGAGCCGTGCCACGTTCCGGGGATTTGGCTCGTCAATCCCTGTCTTCTTGTCTTTAATTCTGTATGCTCCTCCTTCTATTACTTCTGTGACGATGTATGGTCCTAGCCAGGGTGACTCGAGTTTTTCATGGCTTTTTTGATTTAGTCGTAAAACTAAGTCACCCACTTGGAAAGATCTTGGCCGCAATCGTCGACTGTGATAGTTTTTCAGGTCCTGCTGATATTTGGCGACTCGTGACAGGACCTCGTCTTGAGCTTCATCGAGTGCGTCGACATCATCTTCCAAAGCTTTTCTCGAAGTTTCTTCGTCATATTCTACGACTCGGGGAGAATCGTGTTCTATTTCTATCGGCAAGACTGCTTCAGCTCCGTGGACCAAAAAGAACGGCGTTTCCTGCGTTGCTGTATTTGGCGTTGTTCGGATACTCCATAAAACACTTGGTAGCTCTTCTGGCCAAGTATGCCTAGCTTTTTCCAAAGGTCCTAGCAGGCGCTTCTTGATGCCGTTGCAGATAATGCCATTGGCCTTCTCGACTTGACCATTGGTCTGTGGATGTGCGACAGACGCAAAACTTAGTTTTATGCCCACTTCTGCGCAATATGCTTTGAACTCCTTGGAAGTAAAGTTACTGCCGTTATCTGTGACGATGCTGTGAGGTACTCCAAAGCGAAAGACAATGCTCTTCACAAACTTTATTGCGGATGCCGCATCCGGTGAATTTATTGGCTTCGCCTCTATCCACTTGGTAAATTTGTCGACGACCACCGGCAAGTACTCATATCCTCCTGGCGAAGCTTTGTGCAATTTACCCACCATGTCGAGACCCCATTGAGCAAAGGGCCAAGACAGTGGGATTGGCATAAGTTCCGCTGCTGGTGAGTGAGGTCTTGCCGCAAATCTTTGGCACGCATCGCAAGTTCGCACTATTTCCTTCGCATCCTCGATTGCTGTTAGCCAATAAAATCCTGCTCTGAAAACCTTAGCCGCGATAGCTCTGCTACTCGCGTGGTGCCCACATATTCCTTCATGCACGTCCTTTAGGATGATCCTTCCTTCTTCGGGTGTAACACACCGTTGTAGCACACCCGAGATACTGCGTTTGTACAGCTCCCCTTTTACCACGAGTAAAAGCTTTTGATCGCCTAATTATTCGCCTTGCTTCGACCGGATTGTCGGGTATAGTTTTCCTTAGGATATATGATATGTAAGCCTGCATCCATGGAATTTGCACCATCATGACTAGCTCTTGCTCTTCTTCTTCTTCTCGCTTGTGTCTTTGGCGATACTCGAAGGTTTCTCTTTTTTCTCCTTCGTTTTTGCTGGCTTTGTTGATCTCTCGCTAATCTCTTCCCAGAACACACCATGAGGAATCGCGAGGCATTGTGACCCGATGTTTGCGAGAACGTCGGCTTCATCGTTGCTCATCCTGCTGATGTGGTTTACCTCACAACCATCGAATAACTTTTCCAGCTCGTTGTACACCTCTTTGTATGCTATCATGCTTTCGTTGACGGCATCGCATTGGTTCATGACTTGCTGTGCTACCAACTGTGAGTCGCCGAAAATTTTCAGTCGGGTTGCACCGCAAGCTTTCGCCATCTTCATCCCGTGTATGAGAGCTTCATATTCCGCTTCATTGTTAGATGCGTTTGGGAACGTCATCCGTGAGAACATACTTCAACTTGTCGCCTTCAGGTGAGACTAATATCACGCCTGCTCCAAGCACCTTCCAATCTCTTGGACCCGTCGAAGTTCATGGTCCAAGTTCTCGATAAATCTGGGGTCCCGTGTTTTGTAGCTCCATCCACTCTGCAATGAAATCTGGTAAGACCTGCGATTTTATTGCTTTTCTTTTTCATACGTGATGTCCCGAGGGGAAAGTTCTATTCCCCAAAGGGAGACACGACCCGTAGCTTCTGGGTTGTTCAGTATATTTGATAAGGGAGCCTCATTGACCACTATTATCGGGTGCGCCGAAAAATAGTGTCGCAATTTTCTTGCTGTCGTGAATACTCCATATGCTAGCTTTTGATATTGCGGGTACCGCTGTTTTGACGGCGACAGTACTTCGTCGATGAAATATACTGGCCTTTGAACTCCATGAAGCTTGCCTTCTTCTTCCCTTTCGACTACTAGGGCCGTGCTGACCACCTGAGGTGTAGCTGCGATGTACAAGAGGAGAGGTTCTTTCTCTTTTGGCGCCACCAATATCGGCGGTGTCGAAATTGCTCGCTTGAGATTCTCGAAAGCTCTGTCTGCTTCCTCGTTCCATTGAAATTTTTCCCCTTGCTTGATCAATGCATAGAACGGTAGCGCCTTTTCTCCTAACCTGGCGACGAATCTGCTTAAAGCTGCGACTCGCCCCGTCGACTGTTGTATTTCTTTCAACTTTGTTGGCTTTCTCATAGTAACGATGGCCTGTATTTTTTCGGGATTAGCTTCAATCCCCCTTGCTGATACTAAGAACCCGAGAAGTTCTCCTGCGGGAACTCCAAAAGAGCACTTTGTCGGGTTCAGCTTGAGGCAGAACTTGTCGAGATTGTCGAAGGTTTCCTTCAAATCCTCGATCAAAGTCGACCCTTTCTTTGATGTTATTACGACATCATCGATGTAGACTTGTACATTTTTTCCGATCTGTGTTGCTAGGCACTTCTGCATCATCCGCTGATATGTTGCTCCCGCGTTTTTCAGACCAAAAGGCATTGTTTTGTAGCAAAACACGCCATAAGGTGTGATGAACGCTGTTTTGGCTTCATCTTCTTCTTTTAGTCTGATCTGGTTATAACCAGAATATGCGTCCAGGAAGGAAAGACGTTCGCATCCTGCCGTGGAGTCGATGATTTGATCGATCCTTGGGAGGGGAAAGTGATCCTTGGGACAATGTTTATTGAGACACGTGAAGTCGACGCACATGCGAAGGACTATTGTGTGTTTCTTCGGCACCATCACTCGGGTTAGCTACCCATGTGGCTTCGTAGATATTTCTCCGATGAAACCCAGCATCTTTGAGTCGATCTATTTCCGATAACATGGCTTTGCGGCTAGGCTCGAAAACGCCGCAAAGGTTGCTTTACCGAGTCGTGCGAGAGGGTCCAAATTGAGGTGGTGCTCGGCAAGTTCCCCGGGTACTCCTGGCATGTCAGCTGGACACCATGCGAAGATTCTCCGAGTGCTCACGGAGGAACTCGACGAGCGCGCTTTCCTATGCGACATCCATGTTTGCGGCAATGGACGTCGTTTTCTTTGGATCTGTCGGGTGGATCTGTACCTCTTTTGAATCCTTGTTTATATTGAAAGTTGGCTCCTTAGAAGGTCTTCCTACCTCTGGCAGCACATCATAGTCAGTGAACCTAGGTGCCGCATATTCTGCTTGCATCCCGAAAGTTTCTGACAGCCGATGAAAATCTTTGTCGCATTTATCGGACAGCGCAAAGCTTCCTTTGATTGTGATAGGTCCCTTAGGCCCAGGCAACCTCCACAACAGGTATGTATAATGCGGCACTGCCATGAACCTGGCGTACGCTGGTCGTCCCAACAAGGCATGATATTGCGACGGGAAATCTACCACTTCGAACTCCAGGTTCTCTATCCTGTAATTTTCTCGGGTTCCAAACTGAACATCGAGGTTGATCTTGCCCAATGGGTAACTTGGCTTTTCTGGTGTAATCCCGTGGAAACGTGTGTCAGTTGGCTTCAGATTTGCTAGGGATATGTTCATCTTCCTCAATGTATCTGCATACATGAGGTTTAAGCTGCTGCCGCCATCTATGAAAACTCGCGACACGTCGAACCCAGCAATTACATGCGGGTAAGATGAGCGCCGATTGTCCTGGTCGAGGGACTTGCTGCGGATGGTCTGCGATTGTGAAGCCGATATCTTGCCCCGACCAATTTAAGTACTCGACTGTTGGTGGAGGCATCTTCTCTGCCATGAACACCTGTCGAGATATTACCTTCTGCGCCATGTTGGACGGCCTAGCTTTCTGAATCATCGAGACCACACCGTTAGAGTTGGGGTCAACATATGGAGGTGGATGTGGTGCTGCCGCAATTCTAAGTCGGTGTCGATTTTCTTCGGTAATTGCGGGAGGAGGTGGAAGGTGAATCTCGCTCCTTGGCTCCCGAGGATTTCGTTATTTGCTTGAGCGTTTGCGATTCCTGCGGCTCGCAGCATTGCTCGAAAATTGCGGCGATCTTTTCGTAGATGTCCTGACTGCCTCTTTCCATTGTTGTCGAGGTAAAAGTGCATTTGACACGGACCGTTCATCATCTCCTCGGGGGACACATAAGATCTTTGAATCCTTGGTCCACTATTTTGTCTGTTGCCGCGAAAATCACCTCTATTGTCGCCTTGTTGCTCGTTGCTCCTTTGATAATCATCTCGACTATTTCCTCCAGGGTTTCCCCGAAAACCAGCCGATATATGGCCGGGAGCATCGTTGTTGTAGAACTGGCGAGAAAATCGCCTTCTATTTTGATAATTTCGACCACGATCTTCTTCTGGCGACCTGTGTCGCTTGTTGTATATTGCGTCTTCTCCATCTGCCCACTTGTTAGCGATTTCCATCAATGCTGAAATTGTCTTGGGATTAGTTCTCCCCAAGTCCTCGACGAAATCTGCTCGTCGGATTCCTGCCACGAACGCATCTATGGCTCTTTCGTCAGATATGTCCTCTGCCGAGTTTTTGATAATGTTCCACCGCTGTATATATTTCCTCATCGACTCGTCGTGTTTTTGTCGACACGCCCTTAATTCTTCCAACGACGCAGGTTTCTTGCAGGTGGATCGGAAGTTCTTCACGAAGATGTCCTCAAAGGTTTCCCAGCTGTCGATGGAATTCAAGGGGAGTTTCTTTATCCAAGATCTTGCGGCACCACTCAGGTGAACTTGGATACTTTGCATAGCTGTTGCTCTGGTTCCTCCTACCAGTTTTACCATCTCGAGATAATCCACGAGCCAATCCTCGGGATCTTGCAAGCCGTCGAACTTCTTGAAATTCTCGGGTAACTTGAACCCTTTTGGGACTCGAGTTTTTCGAACTCTTCTCGTAAAGCACGGGAGCCCACACATATCTTCGTCGGCAAGCTCTGGCGAGTGCTGACGCTCCCTTCTTTCTTGTCGCGCTCTGTCCACCCTTACTTGGACTGCTGTATCTCTTGCTCCACTTGCTCTTGGTGGGTCTTGAACTGCTGCGGTGGGTCGTGGACTATTTTGTCTGGGATTTTCTTCGGGAGGCGTTGTTGCAAACGCTGTTCCCATAACCCCTACTCCAGCCATTGCCATATTGAACAATGGTTCTCTCGGGTCCCCAGGAGGTGGTCTGGACGCCAAGATGTATGCTTGTGTTGCCATGTATCCTGCCTCTGGCGTTTTTGGGATGATATTTCCTCTTTCGTCGATCGACATAAAGGACATGTCGAGATTTTGGATTATGTTTCCTCGTTCTGCTTCAGGTATGTTTTGCAGTCGAGACATTGCTCTCCTCCGAGCTTCTCTGTGACTATCTCCTGTATTTCCTGAAAGGCGACTTAGATCTGCCCGGCGTCTGCTTGATGCAGAGGCTGCTTCTTTCCTTCTATTCAGGGATGCTGTTTGTTTTTCTAACTCTCTGCTAACTCGAGCAAGTCTATATTGATATGCTTGAAGTTCTTGTGCAGTAGCAGTGGTGGTCATAGGCTCTGAACCATCCATGGCTCTCGCAGCCCTATCCCACGCTTCTTGCGGGAGCTGTACTCTTGCGCGAGTTGAAGATCCAGGATATTTGGTGCCTAAGCCATGTCTGAGATCAGCGGGATCGACGTATGGATTTCCCAATTCGTCGAAAGCCTCTGATGTTTGCGGGTCTGATGTGCCTGCCCCTTCTACCACATAGATCTGATGATATTTTGTGCATTGATTTTTGTCGGGATTGGTGACACCATCATATAGAGTGGTGAAGACCTTTCCGATGGCAGCAGACTTGTCGATGAAGTTGAAGCCATCGACGCCTGCTCGAGTCGCTGCTTATAAAGGAGTCCGCAGACGACTCGAAGGATGTGTTGCTGAAGATCTTGGCGAGCTTTCCGCTTGCCTTGTTGTCGACGAAGTATGTCGACGAAAACTCCCCGTCACTCGACGAAAAGTTGGAGTCGACCGCTGAAAATTCCGGCGAGATCGGAACTTCGAGACGGTAGGATCCTTCCTTGTTGACGCCAAATCGGAATTCTCCGAACGTCATGACGATGGGCTCCTCCAGATAGGCACATGCATCCATACGGGAGGGCGGGTGAGGAATAAAATTGAATAGATCAGTTTTTCCCTTGTTACCTCGATCCATCGCGTTGCTTGCTGTTGATGAAGTCGAAGATCTTGAACGTGCCATCGAGATCAGATCCTTGCAGCCTCTAGTTCCCACAGACGGCGCCAATTGACAAAGGATTAACTTGTCAATGCCTACAGATTGTAGACTAGGGTTTTGCTAGAAGTAGAGGGCAAGTAGATCTCGAAGGTTTAGGCGAAAAGTACTCGACGATTATGAAAACTAGGGTTATGTTGACAATAGATTCGATCCTTCTTTGTCCCTCGACTCCCCCTTATATAGGAGGCGGAGCCGAGGGTTTCGTTTTGCACAAGTTACAGAGTCCGGGACGGTTTCTAACTCATCCCGCCAGATTACAAATAACTCTTCCTATTACAACTCTAGCTTTCCTTAACATATCTTGGACTCCCGAATCTTCTTATTCTTCGGGTAGTGGGCCTTCAGTAAACTCCGGGTACTATCTTTGGCAGGCCCATTTGGGATGCCTATGTCAACTGATAACCCACAAGTATAGGGGATCGCAACAGTCTTCGAGGGAAGTAAAACCCAAATTTATTGATTCGACACAAGGGGAGACAAAGAATACTTATAAGCCTTAACAACTGAGTTGTAAATTCAACTGCACCTGGAAAAGCACTAGTAACAGGGGTGATGTGAAAGCAACAGTAATATGAGAGCAATAGTAACAAGTAACACGCAGCAGTAGCAAGAATACGGAGGCAATGGCACCAGAAAATAGTTGATACTACTTCTAATGACATATAGGACCGAGTGAGTATTTGATGATGAAAGATGGACCGGGGTTCCCGGCCATCTACACTAGTGGTAACTCTCCAATAACAAGTGTTGGGTGAACAAATTACAGTTGGGCAATTGACATAATTATTATAGCATTAAGACAGAACATCCAGTCTATTAATTATATGTAGGCATGTTTTCCATATATAGTCATACGTGCTCGCAATGAGAAATTTTCATAACATCTTTTGTCCTACCAGCCGGTGGCAGCCGGGCCTCAAGGGAATCTACTGGTAATTAAGGTACTCCTTTTAATAGAGCACCCGAGCAAAGCATTAACACTTGGTGAAAACATGTGATCCTCATATCTAAGCCTTCCCCTCCAGTTTATCTCGCTTGTTGTCACTCGGGGCCTCGGGTTCCGGACATAGACATGTGCAAACAACTTGTAGATACAATCTAAGCAATAATTATAGAGCTTACATCTAAGATCATGCCACTCGTGCACTAGTGACAAGCATTAAACACAACAAGATTGCAAGCAACAATAACTTCACAAACTTTATAGATAGACTGATCATAATGTAACAATTCATCGGATCCCAACAAACACAACACCGATTACATCAGATGGATCTCAATCATGTAAGGCAGCTCATGAGATCATTGTATTGAAGTACATGGGGGAGAGAGTACCAACTAGCTACTGCTAGAACCCGTAGTCCATGGGGGAACTACTCACGGAGCATGATGGAAGCAGTGGTGTCGATGGAGAAGGCTTCGGGGGTCGATCCCCGTCCCGGCAGGGTGCAGGAACTTCTGACCCCCGAAACTAAGTTTCGCGATGGCGGAGGCGCTCCGGGAGTCTTTCTGGAATATGATCGATCTCTTTAGGGTTTTCGCGATGGAAGGAATATATAGGCGAAAGGGCGGCGCGAGGGGTTGCCCGAGGGGCCCACCCCATATGGCGGCGCGCCCCCCCTCTTGGCCGCGCCGGCCTATGGTGTGGAGGCCGTGGGCCTCCCCCTGGCTTGCCCTTCTGGCTCCGTGTGTCCCTCGGAAAAATAGGAGGTTTGGCTTTTGTTTCGTCGAATTCCGAGAATATTTCCCGAACAGCTTTTCTGGAACAAAAAAACAGCAGAAAACGGGAACTCGCACTTCGGCATCTTGTTAATAGGCTAGTCCCGGAAAATGCATAAAAACATTATAAAGTGTGAACAAAACATGTAGGTATTGTCATAAAACTAGCATGAAACATAAGAAATTATAGATACGTTGGAGACGTATCAAGTACTCTTTAGATAATAGTAATGAGGGGCATTAAGACCTTTAACAATAGCTCTCTGTGGTTTGATACTCTTACTTCGAAACTAGCTACATTTGATCTGTGCACTTGCAATCATCAACAAAAGTAGGGAAATATGGTGTATGTGCTATCAAGATCGATATGCACAAAGCATATAGTCACGTTGAATGGTCTTTTCCGGGAAAAATAATGATTAGGCACGGCTTTGATCTAGGATGGATTGAGTTGATTATGAACTGTGTCAAAGTTCTCCAGTATCAAGTCAAAGTTAATAAAAACGAATAAGATGCTATTATTTCTACCCAGGGGTTCTCGAGCTTACTTAAACAAGAGGAGGATGCTGGAAATCTTATTGGTGTTAAGGTGTGTCCTAATGCACTTGTAGTTTCTCACTTATTATTCGCTCATGATTCTCATATTCTTATGAGAACAAATATTTTGAATGTTGAAACTCTGCAACAAGTGTTGGATAATTATTGTGCCTCATCTGGTCAGTTAATGAGTGCTGCCAATTCCAACATTTTTCATCAGTCTCTATACGTCGGTGGAGGTGAAGTAGGTCAAATGTCTGGAATTGAACATTCTAACTGAATCTATTACAGATAAATTCTCTAACATATCCACCATCACGCCCTCGTGTTGATGGATTAGATCTCACCTACCTCTTCCATCACCTTGCTGGATCAAGTTGGAGGAGACGTCATTGGGGTGCATGTGTGCCCATTTCAAAGCCCATTTCGAATGTGCCGCTAGTTGTTGTGCTGATTAGATTGGATCGTGAATTGAATGAGTACATCAACCATGGTTATAATTCGTCGCCACTCACGTTCTTCTTGTTCACGAAGAAATAATCTCTCTTTTGTTGCTAGCATCTTCTTGATTGGTACTTGATATTTTTCGCACCTCGTGGAATTTTTTTGTTTTCTATACTATGAATCACATCATTTGTATGTGGCCATATATTTTCTTCCTCTTTCTTTGTTCCATTCTCGTTCTTTCTGGCGATCCATGTTAAGTAATCTCGCATGCTAGGGCTAGATTATGGAGATTCACTAAGGGTGCTAGTGGGACAACAAATAATTGTTGGCTTAGAGTGATCTTGTAGGCATATTGTTTAGACGGGGAAGGAAGACAATGGTGCTAGATTGAGAGAAGAGAACGAATATCGGATCTCACCAATGGGAAGTTATAATTAAGGGATAGATAGGCCTAAAATGGATATTATGGTTGTTAGAAGCCAAAACAAGCGAGAAACAAAGAAGATGAACCCCTATAATTGGTATGATGTTTGAAATGTGGCAGCTATCTCAACAATGGCAAGAAGAACAAGAGATGGTGGACCCATGTGGTGAGGAAGGTGGTAGGTTTTAACATTTGCCTAAGAAAAATATTTGCACGTTAAAGAATTAGTAGGAGAATGGAGCCTAGGGATGGGAGCAATGGGTTGTGATCGAGCATTGATCATAAGAGGACACAAGAGAAGAGATTGAAAAAAAGGTGAATAAAATGCCAATTTTCATTATAGTGATTGTTTGTGTGCATCACTCGATCGACTGTGAGATCTTGGTAGACATTTGCTTAGGGCATGTGCAATGTAGGGAAGACGCGTCTTCTGTTAGCAGTTAGTGTCGTCTAGAGAAGACACTAAATATAAATTTATAATGCATTATCTCTTATTGTTATCCCTAGCAGTAAATATGAATCAATTAAATTTTAGAAAGAAATTAAATTGCTAAGAGAAAACAAATGATACAATGGTGAAAATACCTTCTCTTATTTCACAGGAGATTATGTAGTTTTCCTTTTCTCCAATCTCTCTTCGCCAACTTAGAAAAAAATCTTACGTGACAACCATAAAGGAAAGCTGGCGTTATCCCTATTGTACATGCCGTTAACGGTTGACAACTTGATTTCCCAACCACCCGGGAAATATGCCTACCGAGGCAATTCTTTCGAGATTATTTGAATTGTCTTTCTGAAATTATTAGAATTGAAAACCCTGCCGATTACCAAAATTACAAAATATTAAACTTTAGAACTTGGTTTTAAAACTTGTCTGGTAACTGTTCTTGATTAACTGTTCTTGATTTCTCGGTAACAGGTAATCCCGAGCCCTCCAAGGTAAAAAATCCGGAGCCAAAACCTTGGTTGAATAAGAGCATTCGTTTCAAGTTGATTCACTGTTGGAGCTGGTGAAAAATTGCGACTGACTAGTACATAAAGAATCGTTACATTGCGCACAACTCCGGTGCTATACATCATCGGACCACTATTTTCGCGGTCGCGGTTACAGATTGCACCAAAGAATCAGAAAACAGAAAACATTTCTTCAGTGCCTTAGGGCATAATTGAAATGCAAACCTACTTTCCTAGACACACGATCGAGATGGAAATACCGAAGACATTATTAGTAGTAGAAAAAATGGTAGAAACTGTACTATACTAATATCAGTATTGTTGTTGCTTGCCTCCAAGAAACCAATCGTCATCATCAGTTCATCACCAATGGCCCTGTCAGTGACTCAGCGGCAGTAGTACCATGCATGCATGCGTCCGCTTGGTGATCCGCCGTGGATCATAGACCGGCAGCGTATTTACCAGTGATCGCTGGCGCCATGGCGGCTGCCGGCGTGCATGTGCTTGAGCCTTGTCAGCTCCTTCCTCCTCCTCCTGGCCTCCGCCGCGGTGGCCGCCTTCTCCCTGCCGCTCAGCGCGACCTGCAGGCCCACTGCTGTTCCCACCACGCCACCGCTGTTCTGGTGAGCGCTCGCTCCGGCGGCAGCGATCTTCTTGTCGGCAGCGTCGATGGCAAGGGTCAGCGAGCACGGATCTTCGTCTTCGTCGGTGCCCTCCCCTCCCGTGGTTCCGCCGCCGCCCGGGCTGCCGGCCGTTTCCTGGAGCGGCTGCACGTAGGAGGTCGGCGACCCGCGGGGGTCGGCGGCGGCAACGACGGGGTAGTACCACGCGCATGGCGGCGGGATGCATAGCGGCGGCGGGGCGTGTCCCGCCGCGCTGTTGCCGACGTGGTCGTACGCCCCCGGGCCGCACGGCGGCCACGAGCCCCAGACGTAGGGCACCGGCATGGCCGGCGGCGGCGCGCTGTACATGAAGCTTGGCTGCGGTGGCGTGGACGGCGGGGAGGCTTCCGCTTGCTGGGCCGGCGGCGCGATGTCCATGGGCGTGGTCGTCGGTGTCGACGTCGGCTTCTTCTTGGTCGTCTTGGCCACCTGCAAAGAGGAAACAACACGACTCAGTCAGCACCTGCAGTAGTCTGCATGGTCAGTCACGACCCAATATTTGCATGTATTGACGGAGAACGTTGGGAGACGTCTGTTGGACGTGGGAAAAAAATGAGTCGTCCCCTACTACTGTACTAGTGAAATGTGAACGACCAAAGTCAGTTAACCTCGTGTGTGTTCCCCTACAAAATTGACTTGTGTTTGTAAAAAGAGCCTGAATTACTGTCGGTGCAACTTTTTTCAGATCTGGCTTAAGACTGGCCGCGGTAGCAACAGTTTGGTTGTATGGGATAGGGCTCTCCTTTTGCCGCCCATGCCACCACCGACATGCCGCATGGCGAGCTTCTGACTAATCTTACTTGGCTCCGTGGGAGCTCGAAGGGTTGGATTTGCAGATATGAAATGCGGCGGTTAGCAATTGTGTTCCGAAAATCGAGATGATGGAATGGATCTTCTATTCTCTTGGTTCTAAAATCGGCGGCTAATTTGCTGAGATCTTGCACATCCGCGCTAGCATCTTCATTTGGGGTAGAGAAGCAAGCTAGATCCGGCCAAAGTCCCAATTCTAGTTCATTTTGTGATTTCTAGCTCAAAATTTAATCATGAAATTTGAACTAGACACTACGAAATGAACTAGAAGTTGAAATTTGAACTAGACACTACGAAATGAACTAGAAGTTGAACTTTGACGGGATCTTACTAGACACCTTGTTTGCGCATCGTGTCGTACCCATGAAAAGTTTGGGTAGGGGGGTTTTGCCTGCTTCTCGATCGCCTCGGGTCGAGTTTATCCGAACAGAAAATAATAATAGTCCCCCAGCGCCGAACAAGCGATACCCTTTGGCCACTTGTTTCGTCATCTGCAGCTGTCCTTCCATGATGGTTTCATACAGCAAAGCTACACGCACACATGTCAGCTGCTTGGGCAAGCAGACGCCAATGCGTGCCGCAATCTTGTTCTACTCAATGGATCCCGATTGTAGAACCGACTAGATCGACCACCCGGCAGCACGTTCGCATGTGTGTTGCACCGAGAAAGCACACATACCCAAAGAAGCAAAGACAAATAAAGCAAGAAGCAGTATATTATTCCAGATCACTGTCAGAGAGCAACTGTGATAATATACAAACATCAGTCGACAGGCTGATCTTCCCCGTTCATGAAAAAACAAAAGTCGACAGTTCCCTGTTTGACCATAATTAGTAGGTGTACGGCAGCGATTGACTGGTAGGTCATGTGGCCTCCTCTCCCAGGGGAACAACTGGAGCTGGATTGGAACATACTAGGTTCCTCCTTATTTTCTTTTGCCCAGAAAGAAGAAATGGTGCTAATAATGGATAAAATTTAAAGGTAGGAAAGCGAAAGATGGTGTGCCTGTTGTTTCAGCTGCTTGTTGGTTTCTTTGAGGGAGATGTACTGCTCCAGAACCATGTCCTTCTCCTGCAAAATACAAGAACATTCAGAATTTCCAAATTTGGCATATGAAGAACATCACTGAACATCGTAGAGTTGAATCTAGGTTGATTGATCGAAGTAACCTTCTTCATGTTCTCGTTCTGTGAGGCTAAATCTGCGACCTTTCTCGCCAGCTCGTCACGGATCGCCTGGGCGACACGTAGAGGATCAGAACCAGATCAGATCAGACAGGGATTCAAACTGCAGAGGATTGTCTGACGAGAAAAGGAGGAATTTTTAAGTGTAATAAGGAGCGAGCAAGTAGCAATCACGTACCTGGCGGCGTAGGATGGTTTGCCGGGCGGACTCCCGGTTGGCTAGCACGCGCCGCAGCCGCTTCGCCTCCTTCTCCGCCTGCAGCAATGTTCCGCGGTTCAGGATCGGTGGTTCAGGCGACGCCGCCGGAGGAAAAGAGTCTAATTTTCAGAGCTAGATGAAGAAAGCGAGTGACTTTACCTCGGTGAGCACGTTCCGCGGCCTGCTGGTGCCGTACCCCGTCACGGCTGCGGCGGCCGCCGCCGCCGCGTGCATCGGCTGGTGCTGCTGCCCGGCGCCGCTGGAGCTGCTGGAGCAAGGGGAGGACTGGAGGCCGACGTTGCCCAGCTCCAGGCTCAGCCTCGTGCTGGCCAGCTCTTCGTCCTCCTCGTGCTCCGTCGCCGCCTGCTGCAAGCCAACCGGCCGCCATCCATCGAGTAAATCAGTCCAATTCCTTCCTTCGAAACCCAGGGCAGGCTGGATCGAGGGGTGAACTAGATTCAGAAATTGGATGATTGGTTACCTGGGGTAGGGCGGCGGCAGCGTGGTGGTGCTGAGTGGGGAGCGCGTGGTGCTCGACCCCGGCCATGTCGGCTAGCGCCATGGCGGCGTGGAGCTCGACGTCGGCGCTGCCGACCCGCCGACATTGCCTGAGCTGCCCGCCGTCGGCTCGATCAGTAGCAGGCATGGGATGGGATGGGGCGCGCGAGATCTCGTTGGAATCCGGTGGTGGTGGAGCGAGGCCGGCCAAGATGAGGCGGGGAGCGGTGCCAAGCGAGAGTACGGCGGGGCCCTGCCTCCCCTTTAAATATCCTCTCCCG
The DNA here is from genome assembly GCF_022539505.1 of Lolium rigidum. Classification (NCBI taxonomy): domain Eukaryota; kingdom Viridiplantae; phylum Streptophyta; class Magnoliopsida; order Poales; family Poaceae; genus Lolium; species Lolium rigidum. Next base: position 256,929,136 of record NC_061510.1, read on the forward strand.
GAGAGGCGGCGCAAGGAGGTCGATCGGACAGGTGGTACCCCTCACCGGCGTCTGCGAGCGCCTCTGCGGCCGGATGGGGAGCATCTGGCCCGTCCGCGGAGGCCACGTCGCGAGTAGACACAGGGGCACGCAGAGGACACGTGGAGCCGCCGCGTGCCGTGCCCAGCATGCAGCGCAACGGCTCGACGAACGAGGCAGGCGGGCCCAGGGCGGCAGTGGCCAGCGGGGAGCAACCCTCCACTCCCCGTGCTGCCGGACGTCGACGTGGATTCTGCGGCGGTACACGTGGGCACGGTGGCCGGCCGGTGACTCGTCCGTCGCCGGGATGGGGAGCCCGCAGGTCAGCACGGGCGGAGGAGCCGCCGCGTGTGAAACCGGACGGGCCAACTCCGGTGAGCGGAAGCGCCTAGAAGACAACGCAACGCAGCAACTGGGCCGTTTGGCTGCGGCCGAAAAGCTAGCTGCATTGCATGCACGGGCGCAGCCAACAGCCCTGGCAGTTCCATCCAAAGGACCAGTTAGCGTCCACTCACCAGTAGCTCAGCGCTTAGTCTAGGTTCACGATTTGTGACTTAAACTATGTGCCGACAGTTTACTTAATCTAAATATCTCGACCAGAGAAAGTATTTCCTCCAATTCATAGCATGAATGTATCTACAACTAAAATATATCGAGATACATCTATATTAGTGACAACTAATATAGATTGAAGAAAGTAGGTAAACTTCCCCTTAAAAACTGGTCCTAGCTTTTTCTCGTAAGCAAGGTCAAAGAATGAACGTTGAGTAGCCTCACTAGCCTACATCAACACCATCATCTTATCTCGTGAGAAGTCCCTAAGAAAGCATGGCGATGCTGGATGATTTGCTACCAGATGTTAGCTTCCATTTAGTTTTAGCCTAGCAATTAAACTACATTTATACTTTATGTGCATACAACCCTGCTACAAGTGTACATCGCGATTAGCAAGAAGAAGGAGGAAGAAAATATTAGAGGGGACAAGGATGTGCCAAATATGGAAAAATTATTTGCTAACTAGGGGGAAAGCACCATGTGGATTGGCCTACTACAAAGATACTATAAATTGTGATGGGAGCAGCTGCCCTCCTTAGCGATACGTTGGATTCGGCCATGGATGGTAGCCCTAATGCCCGCTGTAAGCGTCTAATTAGCTTTAGCCTAGCATTCAACCTACATTTGTTTGGATGTTTATGTGCATAGCTGCATACGACCCAAATACATGTGGAGAGCTCACTTCATAGACAAAAGGGGAAGATAAACTTTCCCCTATGAAATGGGGCACGGTTGATATCACAGCCATTGTTATTAGTCGTGTTTCTCGAGATTCGGTCCAACATGATCCCACGTGAAAAAGGAATCTATATCTGTCATGTGTGTAAAAGCAACAATATTGACAAGGACTTTATAAATCCATAAGTACTTTTCGCAGAACTACATGAACATGGCATACGGACTACATGCGCAAACAATAGATGACTCTATAGATACAGTTCACGAAATTCATTAAAAAAAATTATTAGACTCATTTCGAAGAGTTCATCGCGAGGAAGTCAGGTATGCAAACAAAATCTCATTTGCATTTATTATGCAAAAGTTAAACTCATTTAAGAATTAATAGTGTATTTCAAGAAGAGAATCTTTTGCAATGAGTGAGCAAGCTGGCGAACCCACATATGAGCATCCCTATGCATGTGAACGGCAGGGATTTCCACCGTGCCCCATTTGATAAGCACCGTTGCATTTTCGTTTCATATGCTGCTCGTATTCTTGGGTGGGATTAGACAGACAACTAACCACACTATTATATTGTGATCTAAATTCTATAAGAAGGCAAACGATGGAGCGCAGCCATGCCTGTCACTAGTAGGTTTCCTTTATACCTCGAAGCGAGATATGGATCGTCATCACTGCATGTTTATACCTCTTATAAACCGTCGGCTAGGTTTATCATATTATAAGATAACCCACAACGTTTGTAGACACTAATCGACATATTAAAATTTTGCTGATTGACGACCGTGCTTTTTTTCCCTCTATCTTGGAGAGGGTTTCCACGTCAAATCAGGTGTCGGCCGCAATTTCCTTTTTTCATTATTAGTTATTGCTTGTCAGTTTATTACACTCACCGTCATACAGCCGTGACATCCAGCGAGTCCAAACAAAATTAATGTACTACTATATCTAGTGTACTATCTTGGGGATTACCTATCCCTCCTACAGTATGCATGATGATTCCGTTTTTGTTTCTCGTCCGAATCTGTTTTGTGCGCAGGTGCCAAGTATTGCTTCCTAATTAAGCAAGCCAAGCACAGGTGTTTTCGTTTTCTAGACCATCTTGAAACGTACGTGACGACTTACGTAGGCAGCAGTCGGCTACTCGGATCAAGCAATTTGCCTCTCTCTATCTGATCTGTTATATTTTTGTGGCTGTGGTGGTGGCTTTCGTTTGATCTTCCTTCATTCGATGTGATGTGGGTGAGCCCATGCTTGCACTTGCACGGCTGTTGTTTCCTGTCCGCCCAACGCGGGGTTGAGATATAGGCCGTGTGTTTGTATCTTTCAACTTCTGGTAAGGAATCAGCAGTTGTCTTTCGCCTCCCCTTTGCAACATGGAGCAATAATCTACACTGATTTCAACTCCAGGTGTTATTTGTCTGCTTTAAGTCAGAGTGCTTTCGAGAAACTTAGCACTACTTATTTTAAATAACAGTACGGAGCATAGTGTTGGCGCGCTCACGCACACATGTGAGGGCATCTCCAACGGCATGATGTATTTTAGACACAATTTATATCTATTTGCGTCGACCACGGATACGAAAAATGGTTCCATGTCTATATACGCCTGCACCTCCCAATTAACTTGCAATGCATTACTTGTATATAAGAGAGAGTAAAAGATGCTTTTAAAATGGCCACCATTGACCAGCACATGGGAAGAGCATTAATTAAAGAGCGAGAGAGAGGCATCACATGCAAAACGGGCGCGCAAACGTGACCCAAATTTATTTCAGGTTTGCGTCTGGATGGACGCTGCGGTCGTTTTGCATCAGGCCGCTGGAGATGCCCTAATGAACCAGCCTCTCCAATAATGTTTCGCTAAAGATGGGAAAATCATCTCACACCAGGGAGTTCTCAATGCTTATACTTTTCTCCTATCTCCATCCAAAACGATATCGAAAATTTATATAAATTCAAATATCTTTTGGAGACGGAGGGAGTATTTTATTTACAAACACAATATGTTGTTTTCCTCTAACTTTTATTATTTCTATGCGCTTTTAGTACATATCATCGATAAAAATACTTCATCTGTTTATTAAAATAAGATATTTTAGGTTTTTTTTCTTAAATGAATGTATCCAGATGTGTTTTAGTGTATAAGTTGACTTCTTTTGATCCGGGTGTAGTCCAGTTTGAAACATTCTAAAAATCTTACATTAGTGTGAGGAGAAAGTACTAAACTCGTTTCTACAATAGTATGTACAATAAGATGTAATAATTTTCTTTTGAACCATTTACAAACTCATAAGTATTACTTTAAATTGTACTTTTCTCTACTTTTAAAATTTAATTATGTTAGTATTTTGTAGGTACTTGGTTGCTAGTATTTATTTTTGGGGTACACCATGGTAGAGGTATTAATCATATAGAAGAAAATGCCAAGACAACTGATACAACACAAAGAAGTTATAACATCACGCGCACCCAACATGATACGTACATCGCCAAGCGGCAAATAACACAACTACACAAACCCGAAGAAGGACAACTCGTCTTGCCCAACGAATGGCAGAAGAAGGAACACATGGTGTAGGACCACGTCACGAACCAAGAAGGACACCGCCGATGTTCGACTTCGACATACATCCCCTCATGCTCCTTGGGGAGTTGGCGAGAAGAAGGGAGCGTCTTGACCAACTCAGGGAATACTCCAACCAAGATGCGGCTGCCTTGTTATACATTGCGTCTTGGAAGCCAAGCCTTGAGCGACGGCCAACACCTGCAACACATCATAATACACCTAGTATGTGATTGCCGGATCGGTCCTTCCCTGATAGCCTAGATGGCGTTTTCAAGAAGATAACGTCACGGTGGCGTTGCCGCCTAATCGGGTGGACTAGACCTAGGATTTTTCTCGACATTTGAGGAGAGGGATCGAACGAGCGATGAAGCCCATAAACACGCCTCTAGAAAGGCACCACCCCTCAGGCCTTGTTTGGTACTAGAGTTTTAGTGGGGATTAACGGGGATAATCCGCTCCAAACTTCAAATCCCCACTTATCCCCAATACATGTTTGGTGCTAGAATATGAGCGAGTTTAATCCCCACTTATCCCCACTTTTCCCCACTTTTCCCCAAAATTTTAGTGTAATTTTTTCAATCCCCAATACTCTACCCCTACCTAGTGGATTGGGGATGGGGTTTTGTGGGGATTGGGTGACACCATGCGATTCACCCAATACTCTAGAGTATTATCCCCACTAATCCCCACTAAAACACTAGTACCAAACAAGGCCTCATAGGGGTCACCTTGTTCGCTCGTTCACAAATTTTATGAATACAATTAAGAATAGAGGACACAAGATGAATATATGTGGTTTGACCTAAACAGTAAAAAAACTAAATGCGGGTACGTGACATTATACCCGCAAGCTGTATATTCACGAATTTTTTTTTTACGTAATGCATGATGTAAACGCGCGGTACACAGAACGGAATAACCGTCAGTACACATACACTGAATCAGAACGTGTGGGCGTGTGGCTGTGCCGATGCGTACACCGATGTGATGATTCTGATCCAGGAAGCAGAGGCGTGCGCTGACCGTTGATTAGCGGGTTTGTTTGGAAGCGCTGGTGGGTGCACGCGACGAACCAAGCCTTTGGTTGGTGACGCTGTCAGTGTAGTGTAGTGTAGCTTGCTGCTACTGTAATACTGTATCGTATCGTATCGTTCTGAGCTGTGCCGTACGTCCGTCCGTGTGGTCTGGCCTGGGATGTCGATCCGGCGGGAGCAGGGCAGAGGATGTGGTGGTCCTGCTGGGCCCGCCGTAAGACGACTGACGTGCCATGTGGGCGACACGTGGTTCGTGGTCAGAGGCAGAGTTGGCGGTCGGCATCTGGGCATGGCGCCTGGTAGGTGGGTCCACTATCATGCCGCGAGTTGACGTCACCCATTACTTTTTTACAAAGCACGGCACGTACAAAAGAAGGTTAAAAATATGTACATGCACCCACTTTGATAAAAATATATAGATACATCTAAATTTTAACAAAATAAGAATATTTTTGGTGTGATGGAGGGAGTAGTGAGAACCAACACGTACAAAAAAAGGTCCGCAAAGTATCCCTCGATGAATGCCGCGAGTTGACACTCACTGATTTTTACTTTTTGTACACTAAAATTACTTACATACACTCACCCTGCGAGTAGGTATGCACGTATACCCTATCTTGTGAGTACCTCGGAGAGACTAAGTTGAAGTTGAAGAAAGTCGGAGAGACTAAGTTGAAGTTGAAGAAATTGATCCACCAGAACTTAAGATTAACATCGTCTAGCTATCAATGAAAACATCAACTCACACTGAAGAATATTTCGGCTTTATAATACAACAAAATGTTAAACCTAAAATTTAAACTCTGATAAGTTAGGGATGCCGCTAATCTCCTAACTATCCAAGCACGCGTTGGTTCACACATCACAGTAATCAGTATCCGTTGATGAATACTCAAAAGAAATAATGCACTACTCTACTTGTTCTTTCAGATACTTTGCGGCTTCTTAAACTGCACGTCACAGCATGTCTCAATCATAAAAAAATCTCCTGCAAAGGAATCTAATTAGTAATTTAGGATCGTCACCAGGTCGAGCAAGTACACGCACTCTGCTTCTCGAGACAACGATTCATCGTTCTAGCCACCTAGGAACTACTACTACCAGACCAGTCTACCATGTGCAATATTAGGCAACTCGACGGTGCTCGTCATCAGCTATACAAATATTCATCGCCTACAAAAGGATAGACATTCAAATTTGGATTTTTTGAGTTCATGATATAACCAAATTGGGTGGATCATCCACCTATTTAAGTACTGATTGTAAAGAAAAACCTAGTGGCCAGTCCTCGTGGTCGGCGGCTGACCACGGCCGGCTCGGGCTACGAGCACGATGGCGACCCCAGAGCATGGGGTGGTGATGCTTGGGGCTAGTCGGCATAGGCAGTGTCGAGGGTACGTGTGCTGGTGGGCCCAACATGGCTTGGACAGGTCATAGAACCAGCATGCGGTTGTTCGGCTGCACACTGAATGGTAGCGGCACATGTTAGTGGAAGTCGGTTGTGGCAGCGGGTGTGGCCTCCAGTCAGTGGTGGCGGCTGCCCCGTTTCGTTGCGATCTGGCGGCTAGTGGTAACAATGCGGACAACGACGGTGCTCGTGGGAGTGTGCGAGGTGCTAGGCCTGGCTGCCCACTAATGGCTTCGACGACGGATGTTTCCTTGGCACCACATCCTTCTTGAAGGCACAGTTGAGGCGGTGCTCTCGCTCCTACGCTTGGGAACCATCAGGGGAAACCCAAATTAGCACGCGGGGATTGAGCGAGGGAGGCGGTTTTGTGTTCCATGCCTCATGGCGCATTGTCTTCGATTTTACGCATACTAGAGGAACCCATCTGAGTGTGATTATAGTGGTTGGCGAGGGCGAGTTGTTTTGCATCCCTTAGTGAATTTTAGCAGAAAGGCGGATGCAACATCAGGCTCGGTGAGCTCGAGGTGAAAATAATGCACCAACCTCAGTGATGGCGGCATTCTCGTACGTTGTTATTGTCCTAGGAGGCATTCTCTATGGAATCCCTTCAGCACCCACACCGGTTGTGCCTATCAGTTGGTGTGACCCGTGATGCCTTTGCATCTTTGTCTTGGGCAAGGTTGATGTAAAAAAGTGTTTCTTCTGTCATCATGACGAGACTATTAAACATCTTTTATTTTAGTGCAAGTTTGCTAGATCTATGGTTAGTCTTCCAGAAAAGATCTACCTTATACACACAATGTGATGTTGGAAAATCTAAAAAGAAGATGAATACAGATGCAGCGTCGTCACCTGGAGAGTGTCTCCACCTGATACAACATCATTTTTATCACTTTCAAATTGCAAACCAGCCAATGGCTAAAAAATAACAAGCATAATAGATTATTTCAGCATCAGAATTAATCAACTTCTGCTCAAAATGTGCTCAATTTCTTAATTTCCACAGATATCCAACACAATGTTGCATCCTGCCACATCAATGTTACCTTTCCTCCTAAAATATTTTGCTATCCATTTGCAGACTAAAATTTCCGAGTCTGTTCGGAGCCTCAGTTGACCAACTGACTACTGCACATGTATTTTCCAGCGAGACGGAAAAATAAGATGATAAGAATTGTCTCAAGCTCAACACAGAATCTTCACTTGAAATCCCCTTGCCAACCTTTTTTCGTATGTTATTCTTTGTTGCAATCACATTATGCCAAATCATCCACAAACAAATATAAATATGGTGGAATTTTGGCCTCCATATGTGTTTAAAACTTGTCTAGACTTATTTATACTAGATTGAACACTATACACGGAACACAACTATTATATAAAAATAACTATTTTCCTTGGCCTTTATCCTTCCCTATCTAAAGGTGGTTGATGTGGCCTTTGAGCAACATAAGGTCTTCGCATAAATTTGGAGCATATGTATCTTATTTTATTCATGTTGCCAAGACCATTATCAATAAAGATGTAGGAATAAAAAGAAACATAAAGTTAGATACTATTAAATAAATAAAAAAGTGACATAAAAGATGCATTAAAGGTTATGCATGATGTTGTTTGTTTCATATGCTTTAATGAATAATAATCTACTAGTGCTTTATTTAGTACTATCTTTTATTCACATGCATAGATGCTTAACTTTAAGTTACTTTATTTAATAAGAAATGATTAGCACTATGAATTTTTTCATATTATAGATGGTCATTTTTCACCCTATTGTTAGCCCTCCAAAAAAAATAAGCAAAAAAGCAAACACTTGTGCATCCAAATCATTTTAACCAAGTTATTCCAGCAGTGTTCACCATATCTACCTATGTAGCAAATGATATTCTAAGTAATGTATGTGCTATGCCTTTGAACAATTCAAAAATTATCTTTTTCTATGTGATTTAAAGCTCATGGGAAAATAAGATGTGGGGACAAAACCCTTTGTGAATTTAATTATGTAAGTTATGAGTTGATTGTTAGTAGAACCATGTTGTCATGGGGAATACTTTCAACATTGCACTATATTGTGTATGTCATGTATTCTTTTGACTGTGTATACCTATTGGTGTTGAATAAAAGATATAATCAAGTTCTTTCTAGTATGCATATGTGTTAGAGGGAGCATTATGGTTAACCTAAGCCATGCTAAGCATCATGGTGGAAGTTTACAACATGAACATCCAATGAAGAATTTAAATAAAAAGCTATGCAAATAGTAAATAAAAAGAAGTGCTAAGGGGTTAATTTGTCTGTTTATCTTGTCATTTGAGTATGGATAGTCCCAAAAGGTTCTTCGTACAATGGGGCAATTGGTACCTCAGGGCCACCTTGTTTGCAACTATATGCATATTATAACGAACATCTTGTGGTCAAGTTGAGTGACATAGGCATCCCCAATGGGCCTGCCAAAGATGGTACCCGGGGTTTACTCAAAGCCCAGGACTCGAAGAATAAGAAGACTTGGAAGCCCATTTAGTGTTAAGGAAAGATAGTTTGTATTAGGAAAGATAGAGATTTGTAATCTTACGGGTTGGGTACGAAACCCTCCCGAACTCTGTAACTTGTGTACTACGAAACCCTCGGCTCCGCCTCCTATATAAGGGGGAGTCGAGGGACAAAGAATCGATCGAATCTACTGTCAACATAACCCTAGTTTTCATAATCGTCGAGTACTTTTCGGCTGAAACCTTCGAGATCTACTTGCCCTCTACTTCTAGCAAAACCCTAGTCTACGATATGTAGGCATTGACAAATTAATCCTTTGTCAATTGGCGCCGTCTGTGGGGATTAGAGGTTGCAAGGAGCTGATCTCGATGGCACGTTCAAGATCGTCGACTTCGTCGGTGGCGAGCAATGCGATGGATCGAGGTAACCAGGAAAAAACTGATCTAGTCGATTTTATTCCTCACCCGCCCTCCCGTATGGATGCATGTGCCTATCTGGAGGAGCCTATCGTCATGACGTTCGGGGAATTCCGATTTGGCGTCAACAAAGAAGGATCCTACCGTCTCGAAGTTCCGATCTCGTCGGAATTTTCAGCGGTCGATTCTAGCTTTTCGTCGAGTGACGAGGAGCTTTCGTCACCACGCTTCGTCGACAGGAAGGCAAGCGGAAAGCTCGCCAAGATCTTCAGCAACACATCCTTCGAGTCGTCTGCGGACTCCTTTATAAGCAGCGACTCCGAGAGCATCGACAGCCTCAACTTCATCGACAAATCTGCTGCCATCGGAAAGGTCTTCACCACTCTATATGATGGTGTCACCAATCCTGACAAAAATCAATACGCAAAATGTCATTGAGTAAGCATGTGGAATGGGTACTTGTGGTCAATGGACACGGGAGATTCAACTTGTAAGGAGTCAAACATATAAACCATACTTGTTTTCACTTTAGCGATGCCCATTCTTATGATTACCATTGACATGAGTTGCATATCCAAAAACTTTATGCTCTATTATCAAAGTGTTGGCATGTATATTCCCTACTTACTTTATGTTACTCAAGTGTCCACACATACAAAGAGAAATAAGAATACTTTGGACCAAATGACATTACATGCTTGATACGTCCAAAACGTATCTACTTTCCCGAACACTTTTGCTATTGTTTTGCCTCTAATTTGTGTATTTTGGATACAACTAACACGGACTAACGCTGTTTTCAGCGAAATTGCTCACGGTGTCTCGTTTTTGTGCAGAAATCCAACTTTCGGGAAAATCCTCGGAATTTCTTCGAGATGGCCCTATTTTACCAAAATATTGACGGAGCCGGAAGGGCAAAGGAGGTGGAGGCCCGAGGGCCCCACACCACATGGCGGCGCGGCCCGGGGGGCCCGCGCGGCCATGTGGTCCGGCCCCTCGGCCGGCCTCCGACGCCCCCTTCGGACTACTTATTGGTTTCGACCTGAAAACGCACGGAGAGAAGTCGAAGTCACCGAAACCCTCCAGAGAGCCGCCACATCGCGAAACTCCGTCGCGGGAGCCAGAAGTCTCCGTTCTGGCACTCCGCCGGACGGGGAATTGGAGGAGATCTTCACCGCCATCACCGCCAACGCCTCTCCATCAACCAGCAATGTTTCCCCCATCCATGTGTGAGTAATTCCCCAGCTGTAGGCTGAAGGGGATGGTAGGGATTGGATGAGATTGGTCATGTAATAGTCATAAGATTGTTAGGGCATAGTGCCTAGTATCCAGTAGATGTCACTTTTATGATATTGTTGCAACTTGTTATGCTTAATGCTTGTCACTAGGGCCCGAGTGCCATGATCTCAGATCTGAACATGTTATTTATTCATGAAGATATTCGTTGTTTATGATCTTACACTGCAAGTTGTATACACATGTCGCTGTCCGGAACCAATGGCCCCGAAGTGACGAAATCGGGACAACCGGAGGGGATGGTAGTGATGTGAGGATCACATGTGTTCACGGAGTGTTAATGCTTTGCTCCGGTACTCTATTAAAAGGAGTACCTTAATATCCGGTAGTTTCCCTAGAGGCCGGCTGCCACAGACTGGTAGGTCAGAAGATGTTGTGCAAGTTTCTCATTGCGAGCACGTACGACTATATATGGAACACATGCCTATTGATTGATTAGTACTTGGATACCGTTTTATTATTATCTGCAAATGCCCATGCTTTGATTGTTACATGAGTTTCTCTCATCCATGCAACGCCAGTTAAATCCGTCCCTGTGCCTACGATATTTTAATCCTGCTGTTTACTATAATCACTACTTGCTGTCTTTATTTCACCGTTGCTCGTTATTTCACTATTTCCACTGCCATAAAACTGTTACTCTTGATAAACTCTTGCGAGCAAGTCTGTTTCCAGGTGCGGCTGAATTGACAACTCCGCTGTTAAGGCTTACAAGTATTCTTTGTCTCCCCTTGTGTCGAATCAATAAATTGGGTAATACTTCCCTCGAAGACTCATTGCGATCCCCTATACTTGTGGGTCATCAAGACTATTTTACGGCGCCGTTGCCGGGAGCATAGCTTTATTTGGAAGTTCACTTGGATTGATATTGTTCGCTGCAAATTCTCCATTATGGGTAAACCTCGCGATACTAAGATCGCCATATTACCATCCACTACAAGAAAAGGTACAACTACGAGTACCTCTGCTTGCTCTTGATTCACCCTCTGTGATTGATAAACTTGTTTCACCGCCACATGCTTCGCGTGCTGGTACTTCTGCTGAATCTGAAAATTCTCATAATATTGATAATGTTTCTGCTGTGCTTGATGATAGTGGTTCATTGGGATCTTTTCTAGATGCTACAATTGCTAAGTCTAGACAAATTGAAAATACTTGAAACTCCTAATGCTTTGCTACACTGTTAATTCCCTGAGTCTGTTGAATATTCTAGTGATGATCTTGATGAAGATTATGTAGAGCTTGATAATGATTTTATTGAAAAATGCAAGGCTACTACTGATGCAAGAAAAATTAAAAAGTTGCTTGCAGAACATGCTGTTAGATATACACCATCTCCTGATCCTAAATTTGCCACATCTCCTATAAACATTAGGGATAAAGATTATGATTTTTCTCTCGATCTATCTCATATAGCTATTGTTGAGAAAACACCCTTTTGTGGTACTGAAAAAGAAAGTGCTGTTGAACACTTGACTGAGTTATCTACTCTTAGTGGCGTGTTTTCTGATGATGTCAAGATGCGTACTTATTTTGTCGCTAAAATTTTTCCATTCTCATTAAAGGACGATGCTAAAACTTGGTATAATAATTTGCCTCCTGGTTCTATTAAAAGTCCAACCGACTTGCGTGATGTTTTCTTTCGAAAATACTTTCCTGCTAGTGCTCAACATGCTGCTTTGCAGAGAATTTATAATTTTGACCAGGAAGATGGAGAGAAATTGCACGAGGCTTGGGCGAGATTTTGCTCTCTTATTAGAGCTCAGCCGACCATGATTTGGAAAAGCATGATTTACTTGATATATTTTATAGTGGACTAACCATTGAGTCTAGGGCATACCTGGATAGTTGTGCTGGTTGTGTTTTCAGGAAAAGAACTCCAGACGACGCTGAAGAATTATTGGCTAAAATAGGCCGGAATCATGATGATTGGTCTACACCTGAGCCGACCCCGACACCGATAGTGAAGAAGAGGGGTATGATTAAATTAAATGATGAAGATATGAGGGAAGCCAAGAAGTCTCTTAAAGAGAAGGGTATTAAACCTGAAGATGTGAAGAATTTACCTCCTATAGAAGATATATGTGAGACGATTCCCCCTTCATCCATGATTGAGGTACACTCGCTTCAACACTTTACTAGAGAAGATATTCCGTATTCAAAATCTCCTGCTCAATGCTTAGATGAATTTGATAATTATATTGTTAAGCAAGAAAACTTTAATATGAGAGTAGAGAATCATTTAATGGAAAATTCTCGAGCTATTAGTGAATTGCATGGTATTGTGGAGAGAACCTCCAATGATGTTAAGATACTTGTTAAACATTTTCAAATGGTTCAAACTCAAATTGATCAACTTACTAAAGTGCAAAATGACTTGTTGGGAAATAATTCTAAAGAAAAACATGCTTATGAAGTAACAACTAGAGGTGGTGCTTCTACCCAGGATCCTCTATATCCTGAAGGGCATCCCAAAAGAGTTGAACAAGATTCTCAACTAATTAAAACTAGTGCTCCATCTAAGAAAAAGAAAAAGAAACATAAGAATGTTGTAGAATCCTCTGAACCTGTTAATGATCCTAATAGTATTTCTATTTCTGATGCTGAAACTGAAAGTGGTACTGAACATGAGGAAGATAATGATAAGAATGATGCTCCTGATAAAGAAGAAGTTGAAAAAGAACCTGAAAAGCATACTAAAAATAAAAAGTACACTAAAGAAGATTTTATTACAAAGAAACATGGTAATGAAAGAGAACCTTGGGTTCAAAAGCAAATGCCTTTTCCTGCTAAGAAACTAAAATCAAAGGAGGAGGAACATTATAATAAATTTTGTGATTGGATGAAACCTTTATTTTTGCAAATCCCTTTGACTGATGCTATTAAATTGCCTCCTTATTCAAAGTATATGAAAGATATTGTTACTAACAAAAGGAAAGTCCCCAATGAGGAAATTTCAACTATGCTTGCTAATTACTCCTTTAATGGTAAGATTCCAAAGAAGTTGGGCGACCCAGGTATACCGACTATTCCTTGTTCCATCAAGAATAATTATGTTAGAACTGCTCTATGTGATTTGGGAGCAGGTGTTAGTGTAATGCCTTTTTCTCTTTATAAGAGACTTGATTTAGATAAATTGATATCAACTGATATATCTTTGCAAATGGATGATAAATCTACTGCTATTCCTGTTGGTTTATGTGAAAATGTTCCTGTTCAAGTTACTCAGCATTGCTTGATATTAACTGATTTTGTTGTGTTGGAAATGCCTGAAGATGATAATATGTCCATTATTCTTGGAAGACCCTTTCTTAATACTGCAGGGGCTGTTATTGATTGCAATAAAGGCATGGTTACTTTCAATGTTGATGGTAAGGAACACACTGTTTATTTTCCCAAGAGGATTGATAAAGTATGTGGAGTCAATACAATTTTTAATGTGAAAACTATCAAAGTGGGATCCATTGATTGTCCTATATATGAGCCTAAAGAAGAATATCAAACTCTTGTGATTGGATCCATATCAATTCAATATAAGGTAACATGATTGATTTGAGGTTTATTTCTTCTTATGTCATATAAAATTTATTTGGTAGCAAGACTTGATCAACCTTGTTAACAAGTATATTTTATTGCATAAAAGAGCTAAACAACACTTCTTTCTTTCTTTCTCCCTTCACCTATTTTACTTGCTGTAGCACTTTTGTTTTTCAATATGCTTTAGTCATTTAGGATTTTAGAAATCATTTTCCTGCGCAGTAATCATTAATTTAATACCCAGAAATGTGCATTTTTCAAAGTTCTCTAAAAATTACAAAAATTACACCGTTGGTCCTATTTTTCGACGAGGCACCTGGGAGCACCAGAGGATGACCTGTGGGGCACCGGGGTGCCACACCATAGGCCGGCGCGGCCAGCAAGGGGGCCGCGCCACCATGTGGTGTGGGCCACCCCTTGCCCCACTTCCTCATCTCTTTCTCCCAGCACCTTCTCTCTCCCGAAAAAGCTCGTACCAAGTTTCTCTCACTCGCGTTTCTGCTCAAGAACTCGCGATTTTTCGATCTCCTTGCTCAGCCCAGATTTCTGTCTGAAATTTGGCACATTTACTCCTTGGTATGTGACTCCTTTGATTGTCCAATTAGAATTTCATTTGGTTGAGTATATATTGAATATTTTGCTGCTGTAGATAACATGTTTAGTGGGCTTGCATGCTTGTTCTAAGTGGTAGAAATTAGTTTTGATGCATGATTAGTACTCTAGCAAGTTCCTATAGTAGTTCCCTTCAATTGCACACCTTGAAATCAAATTTTATAATGATTGTTGAAAATTTCAGAAGGGGAAGATGAAGAAATTCAAGTTTGGAGAGTTGTTCAAGAAAGCAACAACCAGCACCGGTAGGCCCTCAAGGGCGTCTACTCAAATTAGGCGATCCTACAATGAGGATGTCATCGCGCCTAGCTTCGCGCCCGAGGAGGACCATGGGGCTCCTAATGCTTCATCCTTCCCTTGTTATGAGTTTCTGACCAATGCAGGGATATTGGATGACTTCTTCACCCTCGTCAACAGGGCAGGCCTAGCCACCTACGTGGGAGACGAGAGGGGACAATATTACAGGCTCACCAAAGTTTTCGTTGAGAGCTTCAAGTTCCACAACACAGAATATGAGCCGACAGTCGCATTCAAAATTTATGATATTCCTGTTACCATGAAATTGGAGGAATTTTGTTGTGCATTGGGTATTGCCCCTGTAGGTACAGCAAGGAGGATTGATGACAACCCCCGGGACTTGTTGGAGCTCTACCGAGGGATCACCGGAGATGATTGCCGCACCATCCAGCGAGGGAAGATAAGAAACATTCAACTCCCCGCTATTAAGTATTTCGCATATTACATTGGTACTAGCATTTTGGGTAGAGAAAATACTAGTAACATCTCTAGCTACCATCTTGCTTTCTTGAATGTTGCACTTACTTGGAGAGACACCTTATCATCTTGGTTCTCTTATTGCTCGCCGCCTGTCTAGCAGGGGCCTATTTTTGGAGGAACTATTGCACTGCGCATTCTAACACATCTAGATATTCCTCTTGATTCTAATGATGTACCATTAACCCCTAGGAAGCTAGATATTGCTGCTATGAAGAGCCATCGTTTTGTTACTACTGACTCCACTATAGATAATATGGTCTATAAAATGTTGTTTGCTGATGGGAATGAGAAAGAAATCCCTCTTCCCCAGCAGGGTTTGTTTAATATTGACAGGCAATCATGGTCGCTAACAAAGGAGGTGGTGGAGGAACATATGAAGATACAAGAATTCCACCAGCAACATGACTCCGAGAACGCCGAGCCCTCCTACGACTACACCGTCACGTACCCCGACGTTTCCTCCAGCACATACATGGAACCGGGTCGTTCTTCGTCATATTACGAAGACACCACTTCATGGGGACCGTGGGAATGAACTCCACTTAGGCCAAAAGCCTAAGCTTGGGGGGAGGTATACCGGCATCACTCATTTCTTTGCATATTATGATTGCTGGATACTTGTACATACTTGTTTAGTTTCTTAGAGTGGTTTTCTAATGAGAAGGAGATGATATTTGGGGAAGTGCTGTTCAAAAACAGATTCTGGGCTGTTACCAAAAAAATTCGTACGCACAGCCAGAACGTTATTTTGAGTTGCCAATTTTTGAGCATGTGCCCCAGGTTGTTATCTAACTTTCATTAGTTGAACACTTTTTGTTCTGAGCAATGGAAGATTTTTGTTATTTTCGATTTCTGTACTGCTGTCAGGATTTGGCAGATTTCTGTCATCCTGCTTTTATGTGTTTCTGTTAGTTTGCATTCTTTTGTTTTCGTTTTGTTTCTTTCCCAAAACACAAAAAGACCAAAAATATTTCTGTTGTTTCTCTTCACCATTTGTTTATTTGGTTCCTTGCTCTTAGCTTACTTTATTTGCTATCGTTAGTTTGCTATAAGAAAACCCAAAAAGATTTTGCTTTGTTTGCTTGTTTTCTTTCGTGCTTGTTTCTAATTCGAAAACACCAAAAATATTTGCTGTTCTTCTTTGGTTTGTAAAGTTCATCATGAGTTCAATGGTCTTCGGTGGCTGGAGCGTGGTTTTCATTTCATATTATCCAAGCTACACAAGTGAAAAAGCAATAATGACGATCTACGACAATCTGATTGTGGTGAGAGGCTGGTATGAACTCTATTTGCTTTCATTTTTGTACATATACTCATCCATATGAGCATGCTTAGTTGGTTCATGTGAGGTATATGTTATTTGAGAAAGTCTAGTAGCTCATGATCTCTCATGTTTAGTTCCAATTTATTAATATGAGTAGCATGTCATGGATGTTTGCTTGCATTGTTTTATTCATAAGTAAGTATGGCATTGTGGTATCCTCCTCCGAATAATTCATTTATATCGACTTGGCACATGCTCACGCATGCATATGACTGAACAAAAAGTCAATTAAGCCTCGATGATTTATATTGCTTCAGAGTTATTGTATCACTTTTATGCCTCAGTTAATTTATTTTGCCGCAAGCATAATTATGACGATTCTTGCTCTCTTGATTTGTCGCTCCCTAGTCTTTTGCTAGCCTTCACTTGTACTGAGCGGGAGCGCCGCTCGTGCTTCCAAACACCTGAAAACCAAGTTGTTCCATAAGTGTCCACCATAAATACCTATGCATGGCATTTCAAACCATTCCAAGTAAATTCTCATGCGCTACCTTTAAAAAACCTTCAAAATGCTTCTCAATTTGTGTTAATGTTTCATAGCTCATGAGGAAGTATGTGGTGTTTAGCTTTCAACCTTGTCATTTACTTTTGACGGACTCTCATATGGACTAGTGGCACATCCGCTTATCCAATAATTTTGCAAAAAGAGCTGGCAATGGGGTTCCCAGTCCCAAATTAATTAACTAAAATAGACACTCCTCCATGGTTTGTGATTGTTGGACGGCACCCGAAGGATTCGGTTAGCCATGGCTTGTGTGAGCAAAGGTTGGGGGGAGTGTCACCATCATAATAAAACTTAAATAAAAAGGCACTCCTTCATGGTATGTGATTGTTGGCAGGCACCCGAGGATTCGGTTAGCCATGGTTTGTGAAAGAAAGGTGGGAAGGAGTGCCAACCAAAAATAAATAAAATGGGAGCCGCTCTTGTGAGTCCGGTTGATGAGGTAGTTAGTGTACCCATTACCATTCGTTGACAACAACAAACACCTCTCAAAATAATTTTACTCCTGCTTTACAAATGAAAAGCTCTAGCGCATGTTAATCCCTGCTTCCCTCTGCGAAGGGTCAATCTTTTATTTTTATGTTGAGTCTCCATTCTTTCTTTGAGCACTATCTTGAGAGCACAACTGTCATTCTTAGTATAATATGCTTGTCTCAAAATATGATTGATTGTGGTATAATTTTGATGCTTTTATCTTTGACAATCACTACTTCTAGTCTTTCTATGAACTCCAGAGGTGCCTCGGCATTTATGTTTTGCCGATCAAATACGGGCAAGCGAGATACCACTTTATCATATTCTCTTATGAACATTGCAATCCTGCTTATATACATGATTCATGGTGCTTATTATTAATTGTTGGTACCTCTCCATGATTGACATAGGCTTGTTGGATGATCTTATTTGCATGTATCTCATTATGAACTTGTTTAAGTATTAACCATAGCATGAGAATATATACATCATATGAGCAAATGTGTTCGTGAAAGTTCTTTTATCGCTCGGTTGTTAAGCTGAATTGCTTGAGGACAAGCAATAAGCTAAGCTTGGGGGAGTTGATACGTCCAAAACGTATCTACTTTCCCGAACACTTTTGCTATTGTTTTGCCTCTAATTTGTGTATTTTGGATACAACTAACACGGACTAACGCTGTTTTCAGCGGAATTGCTCCGGTGTCTCGTTTTTGTGCGAGAAATCCAACTTTCGGGAAAATCCTCGGAATTTCTTCGGATGGCCCTATTTTACCAAAATATTGACGGAGCCGGAAGGGCAAAGGAGGTGGAGGCCCGAGGGCCCCACACCACATGGCGGCGCGGCCCGGGGGGCCGCGCGGCCATGTGGTCCGGCCCCCTCGGCCGGCCTCCGACGCCCCCTTCGGACTACTTATTGGTTTCGACACGAAAACGCACGGAGAGAAGTCGAAGTCGCCGAAACCCTCCGGAGAGCCGCCACATCGCGAAACTCCGTCGCGGGAGCCGAAGTCTCCGTTCGGCACTCGCGCGGGACGGGGAATTGGAGGAGATCTTCACCGCCATCACCGCCAACGCCTCTCCATCAACCAGCAATGTTTCCCCCATCCATGTGTGAGTAATTCCCCTGCTTGTAGGCTGAAGGGGATGGTAGGGATTGGATGAGATTGGTCATGTAATAGTCATAAGATTGTTAGGGCATAGTGCCTAGTATCCGTAGATGTCACTTTTATGATATTGTTGCAACTTGTTATGCTTAATGCTTGTCACTAGGGCCCGAGTGCCATGATCTCAGATCTGAACATGTTATTTATTCATGAAGATATTCGTTGTTTATGATCTTACCTGCAAGTTGTATACACATGTCGCTGTCCGGAACCAATGGCCCCGAAGTGACGAAATCGGGACAACCGGAGGGGATGGTAGTGATGTGAGGATCACATGTGTTCACGGAGTGTTAATGCTTTGCTCCGGTACTCTATTAAAAGGAGTACCTTAATATCCAGATAGTTTCCCTAGAGGCCGGCTGCCACCGAGCTGGTAGGACGGAAGATGTTGTGCAAGTTTCTCATTGCGAGCACGTACGACTATATATGGAACACATGCCTATTGATTGATTAGTACTTGGATACCGTTTTATTATTATCTCGCAAATGCCCATGCTTTGATTGTTACATGAGTTTCTCTCATCCATGCAACGCCCGTTAAATCCGTCCCTGTGCCTACGATATTTTAATCCTGCTGTTTACTATAATCACTACTCGCTGTCTTTATTTCACCGTTCGTTGTTATTTCACTATTTCCATTCGCCATAAAACTGTTACTATCGATAAACTCTTGCGAGCAAGTCTGTTTCCAGTGCGACTGAATTGACAACTCCGCTGTTAAGGCTTACAAGTATTCTTTGTCTCCCCTTGTGTCGAATCAATAAATTGGGTAATACTTCCCTCGAAGACTGTTGCGATCCCCTATACTTGTGGGTCATCAATGCTTAAATGTCTATAATATTCTCATTTATCTTTACACAAAATGATTAATTGTTAAGCATGGATGTAGTGCATAAGAGATATCACTTTATAGCTTATTTGCTTGTTGCCATTCTCTAAAGAATGAACCATTTAACTTTATGTAGCCATAATTGTGTCTTATGATAAGCAACATAGCAACAAAATCTGAAGTTAATGTTTAGTTTTATCATCTTCATACTCGAGGACGAGCGTGGGTTAAGCTTGGGGATGCTTCATGCAAGTAAAATTCATCCATGAACTTTGTAGTTTATTGTGTTAAAATTATTATTATCTTAAAACTTTATTATATTTATTGGTACTAACCTACTAATAGTTCCAAAAGTGCACACGTTATTTTTTTACACTGTTGTGTAGGAAACACAACAATATGAAAGGAAACCGCTCATTATGGTGAAATTTAGAGTTTCCTGGAATATGTACCTGCGGAACAGTTTCCAAAGATGCCATGAAGACGCTCGAAGACGACATCCAATGAAAAAAGTCAAAACATGAAAGTTGATGGGAATTTTTCTGCCAATCGTTATAGACATAAAATTTGTACCAAACGGACTCCGGAGGCTAAAAATAAATCCCAATTAATGTGGAGTACAAGAGCAGTTTCGGGACTTCGAAAATATGTGACGTGATTGACTCAAACTCTTTCCATACTTGAGTGATGGGCTCATAAAGGACGGGGGTGGATGGGGGGGGGTCCTAGGAAGATTCTAGAAGTGCCCAAGAGCCCTTGGACAAAAGGGGCATCCATCCCATAACCTAGATTGCATCTCCACCTATATATATTATTAAAGGGAAATCCTACTTTTAGAGGAATCCACTATAAGCCACGAAATTGCCACCCCTTGAGCTCTATCTACTAGGGGGAGTGCTCCTCTACAGAACCAAGAAGAACAAGGAGGAAGGGGGCAAAGGGCCGCTAGCCCCAAGGGTAGCCTCCACACATAGGGAGCCACCAACGCCTCCCTACCGCCGACGCTGCCTCCTCCTTGGTGTGGCCGCCTCTCCCCCTTGGGGAGGCACCTCTTCATCAACACATACAACAACATCGTCCATCTCTTTACTGTAATCTATTGGCAAGCAAGATGTGTGAAGCAATCTATTGTTTTCCCATGATCTATTGTGTCTCTATGTCTATGTTTGTGTAGTGACTTGTTTACCGAAATTGTGAAATAGTTTGTTGTTGGTTGCATACAAGTATATGGTATCTTCATGATGATCTTATGTACTATATATATTAGTGCACACATATTTTGTGGGATGCATAAGGTTGCCACCTTTGCATGATGATAGGAGGAGCAATAACCGGAGATTGACAGAAATCGTGTCCCAAGTCTTAAATATGCATACTATATTAATTCATTTTTAATTAGGGGGGATATAGTTATGGGAACCTTAAAAGTTACATCGATGGTTGGACTTTATGTCTCAATATGTCCCTAGTTTGCCAGAAAACGGCCTTGTGATCAATCACTAGTGGTGTATGCACCTATCAATGGCTCCTCTCTAGAAGAAATAAGAAAAAGACTATCCATGTGTTGGAGATATGCCCAAGAGGCAATAATAAAGTGGTTATTATAATATCTTTGTGTTTATGATAAATGTTTATATACCATGCTATAATTGTATTAACCGAAACATTGATACATGTGTGTTATGTAAACAACAAGGAGTCCCTAGTAAGCCTCTTGTATAACTAGCTTGTTGATTAATAGATGATCATGGTTTCGTGATCATGAACATTGGATGTTATTAATAACAAGGTTATGTCATTAGTTGAATGATATAATGGACACACACCCAAATGAGCGTAGCATAAGATCAAGTCATTAAGTTCATTTGCTATAAGCTTTCAATACATAGTTGTCTTAATCCTTCG
This sequence comes from Lolium rigidum, assembly GCF_022539505.1. Taxonomy (NCBI): domain Eukaryota; kingdom Viridiplantae; phylum Streptophyta; class Magnoliopsida; order Poales; family Poaceae; genus Lolium; species Lolium rigidum. The sequence goes on from NC_061510.1 coordinate 256,950,726, forward strand.
ACCATGAGATCATGTAAATCACTTACACTGAAAGGGTACTTTGATTACATCAAACGTCATTGCGTAAATGGGTGACAATAAAGGTGGGATTAAGTATTTGGAAAGTGTGAGTTGAGGCATATGGATCAACAGTGGGATTTGTCCATCCTGATGACGGATAGATATACTCTGGGCCCTCTCGGTGGAATGTCATCTGATTTGCTTGCAAGCATATGAATAGTTCATAAGAGATCACATACCACGGTACGAGTAAAGAGTACTTGTCGGTAACGAGGTTGAACAAGGTATGGAGATACCGATGATCAAACCTCGGACAAGTAAAATATCGCGAGACAAAGGGAATTGGCATTGTATGTAAATGGTTCAATCGATCACTAAGTCATCGTTGAATATGTGGGAGCCATTATGGATCTCCAGATCCCGCTATTGGTTATTGCTCGGAGAGGAGTCTCGACCATGTACGCATAGTTCGCGAACCGTAGGGTGACGCGCTTAAGGTTCGATGTCGCATAAGTAGATTTGAATATGGTATGGAGACGAAGTTTGTTCGGAGTCTCGGATGTGATCCAGGATGTCACGAGGAGGTCCGGAAGAGTCCGGGGAATAAGATTCATATAAGGGAAGTTGATTTCTGGTTTTTCGGAAATGTTCGGGATTGTTCCGGTGTTGACTGGAAGGTTCTAGAAGGTTCCGGAAGGTTCCACCATGGGGCCCACGACCCGGGAGGCCCACCGTGGGCCGAGGGGATGCTCCCTGGCCTAATGGGCCAGGGGCACTTGGCCCCCAAGGCCCAGGCCGGCCATACCCCCTAGGGTTTCTCGGGGGATCAACTTGGGGGAGGGGAAAGCCCCTCTCCCCCTTGGCCGCCGCCCCCCCAACCCTAGATGGGAAAGGGGGCCACCTTGGCCGGCCAGCCCCCTATATAAAGAGGGGAGGGGGTGGCCGGCCATACCATCCCCCCATTGCCTCCTCCTCTGGCCGCCTCTCCCTCCACCATACGCTGTCCGGGCTTAGGCGAAGCCCTGCAGTTTTCTTCCTCCACCACCACCACCACGCCGTCGTGCTGCTGGACGTTGGAGGAGATCTACCACACCTCCGCTGCCCGCTGGAACGGGAGAGGAAGGAGCTTCATCGACACCGTACGCGCGACCGAGTACGGAAGTGCTGCCGGATTGCGGCACGGGGACGATCGTCTACACCAACAACGAGATTAATCTCGTAGGCTTTGGAATCTTCGAGGGTTAGTCTCATCTCCATCTCGTTGCTTAGATCTAGTAGATTGGATCTTGGGTGTTCCATAGATTAGATCTGTTGGTTTTATTCGCTTTGCGGTAGGAAATTTTTTGTTTTCTATGCAACGAACCCCATCAGTGGTATCAGAGCCACGTCTATGCATAGATCTGTTGCACGAGTAGAACACAATGGTTTGTGGGCGGTGATGCTTTTGTTGCTTTAGTTTGTGTACTTTGCTTCTTGCGGGATGGTGGGATGAAGCGGCCCGGGCTAACTTTACATGACCGCGTCTCATGAGACTTGCTCCACGCTTGACATGCAACTTGTATTGCATAAGTGGCTTTGCGGGTGTCTCGTCTCTCCCACCATAGTGAAGATTGTAATTTGCACTTCTATTGTCAACACTAGTATCACCGTTGTGGTTCATGTTCGTAGGTAGATTGGATCTTACTCGAAAACCCTAAACCACGTAAAAGATGCAAACCAAATTAGAGGCGTCTAACTTGTTTTTGCAGGGTTTGGTGATGTGATATGGCCATAATGTGATGATGATTATATTCGATGTATGAGATGTTCATTGATGTATTATGGCAACCGGCGAGAGCCTAATGGTTGTCTTTAATTTTTGTTAAAGACTCGCGTGTCTATTCATCATGTAATAGCTTTATTCCAAGTAGTTGTTATAGTAGCTATAAGTGATGGACAACCATGAAGCGGCGCCACCGACCTTGACGCCATGCTGGTGATGATGGAGATCATGTCCGTGCTTTGGAGATGGAGATCAAAAGCACAAGAAGAAAGGCCATATCATATCACACATTATGAATTGCATGTGATGTTAATCCTTTTTTGCATCTTATTTTGCTTAGATCGCGACGGTAGCATTATAAGATGATCCCTCTCACTAAATATCAAGATAATAAAGTGTTCATCCTTAGTATGCACCGTTGCTAAGACTTGTCGTTGCGAAGCATCTCGTGATGATCGGGTGTGATAGACTCTACATGTGCATACAACGGGTGCAAGCCAAATTTGCACACGCGGATACTAAGGTTGCCTTGACGAGCCTAGCATGTACAGACATGGTCTCGGAACACGGGATACCGAAAGGTAGAGCATGAGTCATATGAATGATATGATGAATACTTTGAGTGTTCGCCTTTGAAGCTACATCCTTTCTCGTGAAGATCGGACTTGGTGTAGTGGATTTGGTTCGTGTAATCACTAAGACAATGCGAGGGATGTTGTTTTGAGTGGGAGTTCACCTAGTTAATTTAAGAATTAAAATTGAACTCATTTTATCATAAACTTAGTCTAAACTCTTTGCAAATATGTTGTAGATCATGGCGCCCCCTCCATCAATTTTAACCAGTTCCTAGAGAAAGAAAAGCTTAAGGGCAATGGTAGCAACTTCACCGACCGGTCCCGTCATGTGAGGATTTTCCTCACTGGCGTGAGCATGCAATTTGTGCTCGAAGCACCGCTAGGTCCCCCACCACCTCCTGCAGTGTCCGAGGACATAAAGAATGTTTATGAGACTCGGGTAACTCGGTACTCCGAAATTCAGTGTGCCATCTTGTGCAGTTTATGTCAACACCCGGATTTTTAAGTCCGGATGCCCTATTATATCATACATCGCAATCCCAGGAAGATTGTTTTTGCGAGACATAATAGTAAGTCGTTCAGAGTCATCATTTATTACAACACATAAAGTCTTACAACAAGGGATCACATGATCCAATATTACACAAATAGATTGTTCAACACACACATAAGTAGCGGAAGCGTAGTAGTAGTGGACTCTATATTCCACAGGCAACGCTTGACGTTAGAAGACGATCCTAGTTATCGTACACGTCCTGTTGTCCGTCATCCTGATATTGTTGCTCCTCTTCATAGTCTGGCATTTGAATAGCCAGGGCAAAGCCATGAGTACTTTTAAAGTACTCGCAAACTAATACTATGGTAAAGCATATTGAGTATAATAAAGGGGTACTAAGATCTAAGTTTATTTGCATAAAGCCAAGTTTCTTTTGATAAACATTTAATAAAATCCTCATTATTTAATAGACTAACTCAAGTGGGAACATTAGTGTCATTCCCACAATTCATTTGGGATCCAAATTAATTCCCAATCACCATCATTATTCCAACATAAATTCTGATAAAGGAAGTAGTATGGCCTTTCCAACCGTCCGTAACCGCGGACACGGCTATTCGAATAGGTTTAACACTCTGCAGAGGTTGTACTCTTGTGCCACAACTATTGATTTCATCCGTCGAGGATAACCCCGAATCATCGTAACTCAGTACGCGGATCATCAATCATAACCTTTCACTTATATGTCCTAGTATAGGCACCTCTCCCCATGAGCTTGGCCTCCCGGTGAGAACCAACTGTTAACCCGGAACTGCACAGGGCTTGGGTCGTACATTCACCTCATATTCACATCATTTCTCACATACGGAGGCAGCCTCAGCGTAACCCCTATGATGCTTGTTTAGAGGGAACCCATACTAAAATACACAAGTTTCTAGTTAAGCCCTACCCATAATCAGGTATTGTGGGGGTACTTGTATAATTGGAAGGGTATCGCATTCAAAACCATATCAGGTTTATATCAAAAATCACTATCTTCTCTTGGTCAATATCACCTTAAAGTCAAACCATGGAATGAACCATCATTCCAAGGTTTCAAATTCATATCAAAATCACTTGTTCCCATCTAGAGTAGTCAATTTTTAATAGTTTAGCAATAGCAACTATATGAGGGGTGCTATCTAGCTTGAGGGGTGTTCATCTAAACCAAGTATTGTTCTATTCTAGACAATAGTGAATTCATAAATCAACAAGTACTTTAAGATAAATAAGCCAAAGTAAAATTAAGTAAAATCATGGGATAGGTAATACATAAAAGTAAAGTGGGATGATGCCTTTGCTCTTGTAGAGCTAAGCATTTGTATTTAGCAAGGGTTAGCTTGCCTTGAGCTGAGTAGTGATCAAAGTTCTCTTCCTCTTCTTGGGAGTAGGCCTCCTCCTCTTGATAATCCTCGTTACTAGCGTCTATATACGAATACGAGGTATAAATACTAAACCAAACTTACTTACTAAACTAGCAACACTCAAAAAGTTCACACTCTGGTCCTATTATCAATCAAACATGGCATGGTGATTTATTTGAGGAATTCTTATTTAGGAGAAAATAATTTCCTCTCATTATTCCTATTTCTTAATTTTTGATATGTAGATCCTTAGAGAAAATTCATTTCTTCTCTTTACTTTATATTAAGATTTAATCTCCTCATATAATAATCAGGTATGAAATATAGGTTGACCCAAGTCAACATTTCATATCTATTATATGTGAGTATAATTTAATTAGAGTGCTACACTACACATATTATCATACTACTATTTTAAATGCATTAAAATCTCTAAGTAATAATTATCAGGGGTTCATTAGCCTAGGTCATTTCCCCTGGTTATATTACTTAGGATCAAGATTTAAATGAGAGAGTAGCTCTCATACTATTTATTAAATTTGAATTCCAAGTTGAATTGTTCTAGAATTTACTACATAGCTATCTTATTTGATCTAGTCCATGATCATACAAATAACATGGCTATATTATTGCATAATCAATTAGAGGACATTATTTGTGATTTATTAGAATTGGAAACAACTTAAAATCATTTATAGATTATTCTTAATAATTATTTAAAGTTAGAAAAGGCCCTGCCTTGTTATTTTTGTCATTTAAAATTTAATACGAATTTGGACATGAGACCAGTGGCATTAGTTAGATAATTTCATGGGCTTTCCAATGATATAAAGTTTGCTAGATTTGGTTTGGCAGATTTCAAACTATTCAATTTTGAAGTGAGCAGCAGTATTTGAATTTGAACTAATTGGATTAATTCGATTTGAATTTTTGGGCCTGGCGGGAAAAGCAAATGGGCCTAAACGTTTTAACTAACACCGCATGGCCCAGCAAGCCACGGGTGCGGGTGGGCTGTGCTGACAAGGTGGGGGCCACCTGTCGGCTGCTCTTAACGCGCGAAGCGGTACGAGCGAGGAGGAGCGTCAGATCACAAGGCTGATCAACGGCTCACGAAGCTCGTCGTCTCCGGCGAGATTCCGACGAGGCCGCGGCGTCAGTAGGGGGTCGGAGCGCTTACCGGAGTTCCCGCGGGGTTCTACTGGTGACGAGGCGACGTTGTCGAGGGTGCTGAGCCGCCTGGTAGCAGTGGCGTCGCTCGGGGTGGCGCCAATCGTCGACGGTGAGCTGAGTTCCCCGGCGGCTCCGATCTTGAAATTGCGGCTTCTCCGGCAGCAATCGAACGAACTATGGTGGTGAGGATGATCAGTGGTGAGAGGGGAGTCGAGTGGTGTGAAGATAGCGTCCGGGGAGGGCCTCTATTTATAGCGTCGAGGGGTGCCGCGGGGTGCTGCAAGGGTGCGGCCATGGCGCGGCGCTTCTGGCGCTCCAAAGGGCAAGTGAAGGACGGCTAGAGGTAGGCGGTGTCCTGGCGATGCTCAACTTGCATTGGCGCAGAGAAAAGGGCGAGAGGATGGCTCGGGCGCGTGTGATGAGTGCCGCAGTACCCGCGGTACTTCACCGGCGAGGACGATGGCGACAAGGCCCTGGGCGGTGCTTGAGCATGTCTAGCGCGTAGAGTGCTTGGAGTAGATGCTCGACGCCAGGATAGGGATGCAGGACGAGGACGATCACGCTCGAGTGCATGGCGTCCTGGCGCGCTCCAGAGCACGCTCACCGCGGCATGGGCGCGTACTGGCATCGTTTTGGACACGGCCGTTCTGGGCAATGCCGTGCACGAGCAATTGAGTGGGCGGTACAGGGTGAGTCCTTGTGCTCGTGTAGATGCTAGAGGACATGGAGATTCGACGGGGAGTGGCCAGGAAGGGTTTTGGCCAAAGGTGGCCGGCATGGCCACGGCATGCTCTAGTTTAGGATTTTCTTCTCCCTCTCTCTCACTTTAATCGATCAAGGAGGTACTGGGAGGTTGCAGGGGTCCTAGAACTAGCAAATGATCACCAAAATAAAGTGGTTTAGTGAAGAAACCAGTGGACACTTGTGTGTATCAAAATTTGGAAACTATGCCTGCCAAGTGTTTGTTGAAATGGCCGCAAGAGAAAAATATTTAAATTTTGAAATTCTATTTGGTGAATCTCAAAGATATAATTAATGTGAGGTATTGGTGGTGGTGGCACTCAATTTGGAAAAGATTTGCAACTTTTCAAATTTGGGATGATCTTGTTTTTATTCTCAGATCCCATTTTGGCCATTTAATTCTGGTCAACCTAGTCAACTCTGGCTATGGTGGTCAACATGAAAAGTACTCACCTTGACATGGTCTTGGATGACATGGCTTTGGTTGACAAAGTTTAGTTTAGGTTTTAAGAAATACAGGGGTGCAAAGTGGTGAAGAAAATATTTTTAGCCCAAGTGACCATTATCACATGTATGAAGAATTCTTGATTTCTCTTGATTTGATTCATGATCCAATGATGCAATTGTGTTAGTTTATCATATTAAAGCATTTTAGAAGCAAGGGAGCAAGCAATTATGGCCTTGGTGAAGGATTTGCATTTTGGCATATGGTGTATGTGAGTGAATAGGGGTTTTTCCCATTTTCTTTATTTCTCCTTATTTTAGGGTTTTGTGATCTTGATTAGGGTTCATATAGTAATTGATTAACATGCTAACACTCATCATGGCAATTGCACAAAAGAAATATTACTTAAATGCATGAATCTATATGTGGCACTATATGCATAGAAAAGTTTTTGTTTGTTGTAAATTTTGAGTAATTGAAACTCTCACTTGCTTTATTATTGTTGAAAACTTGGGATGTTACAAACCCTTCCCCCTTACAAAAGATCTCGTCCCGAGATCTTAAAGAAAACTAGGTACTAAAGAGATTGGGGTACTCAGTCTTCATAAAGTCTTCTCTTTCCCAAGTGGCCTCTTCTTCGGTGTGGTTACTCCATTGGATCTTCAGAAACTTGATACTCCTGGTACGAGTGGTTCTGAATGCTTCCTCCAGAATGCGAATAGGTACTTCGCGGTAGGTTAGATCTGAGTTGATATCCACAGTACGATGGTCGATGTTCTTGAACACCTCAGTCTTCTCAGGTACCTCTAAGCACTTCCGGAGTAACGAGATGTGAAACACATTGTGCACCATTGACATTTCTTCGGGTAACTCTAACTGATAGGACACTTCCCCTCGGCGACTCAGGACTTTGAAAGGTCCGACATATCGGGGTGCCAGCTTTCCTTTAAGCTGGAATCTCTGCATTCCTTTAAGGGGGGACACTTTGAGATACACGAAATCTCCGATCTCGAAGGTCATCTCTCGGCGTCTCTTGTCGGCGTAGCTCTTCTGTCTTGATTGAGCGGTCTTGAGGTACTCGCGGATCTTGTGAACCTTCTCTTCAGCTTCCCGGAGAATATCTGGTCCAAAGACTTGACTCTCTCCAACTTCCGACCAATTCAGAGGGGTACGGCACTTCCTTCCATACAGGGCTTCAAAGGGGGCCATTTGTAAACTGGCTTGATAGCTGTTGTTGTACGAGAATTCTGCGTACGGTAAGCAGTCTTCCCACTTGGATCCATATTCTAACACACATGCTCTCAGCATATCTTCCAGTATCTGGTTGACTCGTTCAGTCTGTCCATCCGTCTGAGGGTGATAGGCTGTGCTGAAGTTCAGCCTAGTTCCGAGTCCTTCATGTACCTTTTTCCAGAATCGGGAGGTAAATTGGGATCCTCTATCAGATACTATTGACTTCGGGGTTCCGTGCAGGCTGACTATCCGTGAGATATACAATTCTGCAAGTCTTGGTCCTTGGTAGGTGGTCTTGACGGGGATGAAATGAGCGACTTTGGTCAATCTATCGACCACTACCCAGATGGAATCATTTCCTTTACTTGATTTGGGCAATCCGGTGATGAAGTCCATTCCTACCGAATCCCACTTCCATTCGGGAATCTGCAGGGGCTGTAGCAGTCCTGCGGGTCGTTGATGTTCTGCCTTGACTCTCTGACAGATGTCACACTTGGCGATGTAACTCCCGATTTCTCGCTTCATCCCATGCCACCAGAACTGTTCCTTTAAGTCCTGGTACATCTTGGTACCTCCGGGGTGAATAGAATACAAGGTGTCATGGGCTTCCTGTAGAATCACTTGTTTCAACTCCGAATCTGACGGCACGCACAAGCGTCCGTTGTACCAAAGTACTCCTTCTTCATCAACAGTGAATCCCGGTGCCTTTCCTGCTGCTATCTGGCTCTTAATCCCGTCAATGCTTGCATTGCTCTTCTGGGCTTCCTTGATTTGACTAATCAGGGTGGGTTGAAGTTCAATGCTGGCGAGAAATCCTTCACTTACTAGCTCCATTCTGAACTGTTCAAACTCTTGGTGAAGGCTAGGTGATACGTCTCCAACGTATCGATAATTTCTTATGTTCCATGCTACTTTATTGATGATACCTACATGTTTTATGCACATTATATGTCATATTTATGCATTTTATGGAACTAACCTATTAACAAGATGCCGAAGAGCCGATTGTCGTTTTCTGCTGTTTTTGGTTTCGGAAATCCTAGTAAAGAAATATTCTCGGAATTGGACGAAACTTTCGCCCAGGGTCCTATTTTTGCACGAAGCTTCCAGAAGACCGAAGAGATAACGAAGTGGGGCCACGAGGCAGCCAGGGGCTAGGGCGGCGCGGCCCAAGCCCTGACCGCGCCGACCTACGCCCTAGGCCCCTCGTGTGGCCCCCCGCGTTGACCTTCCGCCTACTTAAAGCCTCCGTCACGAAACCCCCAGTACCGAGAGCCACGATACGGAAAACCTTCCAGAGACGCCGCCGCCGCGAATCCCATCTCGGGGGATTCAGGAGATCGCCTCCGGCACCCTGCCGGAGAGGGGATTTATCTCCCGGAGGACTCTACACCGCCATGGTCGCCTCCGGAGTGATGAGTGAGTAGTTCACCCCTGGACCATGGGTCCATAGCAGTAGCTAGATGGTCGTCTTCTCCTTGTTGTGCTTCATTGTTGGATCTTGTGAGCTGCCTAACATGATCAAGATCATCTATCTCGTAATTCTATATGTTGTGTTTGTCGGGATCCGATGGATAGAGAGTACTATGATTATGGTGATTATCAATCTATTGTTTATGTGTTGTTTATGATCTTGCATGCTCTCCGTTACTAGTAGAGGCTCGGCCAAGTTTGTACTCTTAACTCCAAGAGGGAGTATTTATGCTCGATAGTGGGTTCATGCCTCCATTAAATCCGGGACAAGTGACGTAAAGTTCTAAGGTTGTGGATGTGCTCGTTGCCACTAGGGATAAAACATTGATTCTATGTCTAAGGATGTAGTTGTCGATTACATTACGCACCATACTTAATGCAATTGTCTCGTTGCTTTGCAACTTAATACCGGAGGGGGTTCGGATGATAACTCGAAGGTGGACTTTTTAGGCATAGATGCGGTTGGATGGCGGTCTATGTACTTTGTCGTAATGCCCAATTAAATCTCACTATATTTATCATATCATGTATATGCATTGTTATGCCTTTCTCTATTTGTCAATTGCCCGACCGTAATTTGTTCACCCAACATGCTTTATCTTATGGGAGAGACACCTCTAGTGAACTGTGGACCCCGGTCCTATTCTTTACATAGCATACAATCTACTGCAATTGTGTTTTACTATTTTCTTTGCAAACATCTTCCACTCGATACGTTTAATCCTTTGTTACAGACAAGCCGGTGAGATTGACAACCTCACTCGTTTCGTTGGGGCAAAGTACTTTGGTTTTGTTGTGCGGATTCCACGTTGGCGTCGGAATCCCTGTTGTTGCGCCGCATCACATTTCGCGACCATCAACCTTCAACGTGCTTCTTGGCTCCTCCCGGTTCGATCAACCTTGGTTTCTTTCCGAGGGAAAACTTGCCACCGTGCGCATCATACCTTCCTCTTGGGGTTCCCAACGGACGTGTACATTTACGCGCATCAAGCACTCGTTTTCCGGCGCCGTTGCCGGGGAGATCAAGACACGCTGCAAGGGGAGTCTCCACTTCTCAATCTCTTTACTTTGTTTTTGTCTTGCTTTATTTTATTTACTACTTTGTTTGCTGCACTAAATCAAAATACAAAAAAATTAGTTGCTAGTTTTACTTTATTTACTGTCTTGCTCTCTATATCAAAAACACAAAAAAATTAGTTACTTGCATTTACTTTATCTAGTTTGCTTTATTTACCGTTGCTAAAATGAATACTCCTGAAAATACTGATACGTCTCCAACGTATCGATAATTTCTTATGTTCCATGCTACTTTATTGATGATACCTACATGTTTTATGCACATTATATGTCATATTTATGCATTTTCTGGAACTAACATATTAACAAGATGCCGAAGAGCCGATTCTTGTTTTCGTCTGTTTTTGGTTTCAGAAATCCTAGTAAGGAAATATTCTCGGAATTGGACGAAACTTTCGCCCGGGGTCCTATTTTTGCACGAAGCTTCCGGAAGACCGAAGAGATAACGAAGTGGGGCCACGAGGCAGCCGGGGGCTAGGGCGGCGCGGCCCAAGCCCTGGCCGCGCCGACCTACCCCCTAGGCCCCTCGTGTGGCCCCCCGCGTTGACCTTTCGCCTATATAAAGCCCCTGCATCGAAAACCCTTACGGAGGAAGCCACGATACGCGAAACCTTCCAGAGCCGCCACCATCGCGAAGCCAAGATCTGGGGGACAGGAGTCTCTGTTCCGGCACCCTGCCGGAGCGGGGAAGTGCCCCCGGAAGGCTCCTCCATCGACACCGCTGCCATCTCCACCGCCATCTTCATCACCGCTGCTCGCTCCCATGAGGAGGGAGTAGTTCTCCATCGAGGCTCGGGGCTGTACCGGTAGCTATGTGGTTAATCTCTCTCCTATGTACTTCAATACAATGATCTCATGAGCTGCCCTACATGATTGAGATTCATATGAGTTTTGTATCACTACTATCTATGTGCTACTCTAGCAAAGTTATTAAAGTAGTTCTATTCCTCCTGCACGTGTGTAAAGGTGACAGTGTGTGCACCGTGTTAGTACTTGGTTTATGCTATGATCATGATCTCTTGTAGATTGCGAAGTTAACTATTGCTATGATAATATTGATGTGATCTATTCCTCCTACATATGCATGAAGGTGACAAAGTGTGCATGCTATGCTAGTACTTGGTTTAGTCTTTTGATCTATCTTACACTAAAGGTTACTAAAATATGAGCATTATTGTGGAGCTTGTTAACTCCGGCATTGAGGGTTCGTGTAATCCTACGCAATGTGTTCATCATCCAACAAAAGTGTAGAGTATGCATTTATCTATTCTCGTTATGTGATCAATGTTGAGAGTGTCCACTAGTGAAAGTCTAATCCCTAGGCCTTGTTCCTAAATATCGCTATCGCTGCTTGTTACTGTTTTATCGAGTTACTACCGCTGCGTTACTACTCGCATGTTTACTTCCCGCAATATTACTACCATCAACCGCACGCCGGCAAGCACTTTTCTCGGCGCCGTACTACTGCTCATATTCATTCATACCACTTGTATTTCACTATCTCTTCGCCGAACTAGTGCACCTATTAGGTGTGTTGGGGACACAAGAGACTTCTTGCTTTGTGGTTGCAGTGGTTGCATGAGAGGGATATCTTTGACCTCTTCCTCCCCGAGTTCGATAAACCTTGGGTAATCCACTTAAGGGAAACTTGCCGCTGTTCTACAAACCTCTCGCTCTTGGAGGCCCAACACTGTCTACAAGAATAGAAGCACCCGTAGACATCAAGCTATTTTCCGGCGCCGTTGCCGGGAGGAAAGGTAAAAGGTACTCACACTCCGGACCTCGGCTACTAAGCTATTTTCCGGCGCCGTTGTAAGTACTCAAAGCTATTTCCTTTAGACTCTGCAATTGCGACATTTGGTTTCTTGTTTACACTAGTTAGGCATAATGGAAAACAACAAAAATATGAGAGATCTTTATGAACTTTATCTTGAATTAGGACATGATGTGTTTGAAGAAAGAATTAAGAAACCCATGGAACTTTATATGCATGCTAATGGGAATGTTGTTACTATGAATGCTTTGAACACCATTGTTGCTAATGCTATGGAAAATTCTAAGCTTGGGGAAGCTGGCTTTGATGAGCATGATATTTTTAGTCCCCCAAGCATTGAGGAGAAAATTTACTTTGATGATACTTTGCCTCCCATTTATGATGATTATAATGATAGTAGCCTTTTGTTACCACCTGTTATGGAGGATAAATTTGATTATGATTACAATATACCTCCTATATTTGATAGCTACTTTGTTGAATTCGCTCCCACTACAATTAATAAGAATGACTATGCTTATGTTGGGAGTAGTAATTATTTTATGCATGAGACTCATGATAAGAATGCTTTATGTGATAGTTATATTGTTGAGTTTGCTCATGATGCTACTGAAAGTTATTATGAGAGAGGAAAATATGGTTGTAGAAATTTTCATGTTACTAAAACACCTCTCTATGTGCTGAAATTTTTGAAGCTACACTTGTTTTATCTTACTATGCTTGTTACTTTGCTCTTCATGAACTTGTTTATTTACAAGATTCCTATGCATAGGAAGCATGTTAGACTTAAATGTGTTTTGAATTTGCCTCTTGATGCTCTCTTTTGCTTCAACTTCTATTTCTTGCGAGTGCATCATTAAAACTGCTGAGCCCATCTTAATGGCTATAAAGAAAGAACTTCTTGGGAGATAACCCATGTGTTTTTTACTACAGTACTTTGTTTTATATTTGTGTCTTGGAAGTTGTTTACTACTGTAGCAACCTCTCCTTATCATGTTTTTGTGCCAAGTAAAGTTTCTATGTCAAAGTTGATGTTATATTTGGATCGCTGCGCAGAAACAGCATTGCTGTCTGTCACGAATCTGGGCACAATTCTCTGTAGAAAATTCGAAAAAATCTGCCAATTTACGAGCGTGATCCTCAGATATGTACGCAACTTTCATTAGTTTTGAGTTTTTCCATTTGAGCAAGTCTGGTGCCAGCTTTAAATTCGTCTTTACGGACTGTTCTGTTTTTGACAGATTCTGCCTTTTATTTCGCATTGCCTCTTTTGCTATGTTGGATTCATTTCTTTGATCCATTAATGTCCAGTAGCTTTATGCAATGTCCAGAAGTGAAAAGAATGTTTGTGTCACCTCTGAACATGTGAATTTTTGATTATGCACTAACCCTCTAATGAGTTTGCTTGAAGTTTGGTGTGAAGGAAGTTTTCAAGGGTCAATAGAAGAGGGTGATATAATGTGATCGAGAAGAGTGAAAGGTCTAAGCTTGGGGATGCCCCGGTGGTTCATCCCTGCATATTTTAAGAAGACTCAAGCATCTAAGCTTGGGGATGCCCAAGGCATCCCCTTCTTCATCGACAACTTATCAGGGTTCTTCTAGTGAAACTATATTTTTATTCGGTCACATCTTATGTACTTTACTTGGAGCGTCTGTGTGTGCTTTTATTTTTGTTTTGTTATCTTAGTTCTCTGAATAAGTTTATCCTTGTGTGGGAGAGAGACACGCTCCGCTGGTTCATATGAACACATGTGTTCTTAGCTTTTAATTTTCATGGCGAAGTTTCCTCTTCGTTAAATTGTTATATGGTTGGAATTGAAAAAATGCTACATGTAGTAATTGGTAAAATGTCTTGGATAATGTGATACTTGGCAATTGTTGTGCTCATGTTTAAGCTCTTGCATCATATGCTTTGCACCCATTAATGAAGAAATACATAGAGCTTGCTAAAATTTGATTTGCATATTTGGTCTCTCTAAGGTCTAGATAATATCTATTATTGAGTTTTGAACAACAAGGAAGACGGTGTAGAGTCTTATAATGTTTACAATATGTCTTTTATGTGAGTTTTGCTGCACCGGTTCATCCTTGTGTTTGTTTCAAATAAACCTTGCTAGCCTAAACCTTGTATCGAGAGGGAATACTTCTCATGCATCCAAATACTTGAGCCAATATTCATGCCATTTGTGTCCACCATACCTACCTACTACATGGTATTTCTCCGCCATTCCAAAGTAAATTGCTTGAGTGCTATCTTTAAACAATTCAAAAGTTATTACCTCTTATTTGTGTCAATGTTTTATAGCTCATGATGAAGTATGTGGTGTTTATCTTTCAATCTTGTTGGGCAACTTTCACCAATGGACTAGTGGCTTCATCCGCTTATCCAATAATTTTGCAAAAAGAGCTGGCAATGGGATTCCCAGTCCCAAATTAATTAACAAAAATAGACACTCCTCCATGGTATGTGATTGTTGGACGGCACCCGAAGGATTCGGTTAGCCATGGCTTGAGAAAGCAAAGGTGGGGAGGAGTGTCATCATAATAAAACTAAAATAAAAAGGCACTCCTTCATGGTATGAGATTGTTGGCGGGCACCCGAGGATTCGGTTAGCCATGGTTTGTGAAAGAAAGGTTGGAAGGAGTGCCACCCAAAAATAAAATAAAATGGGAGCCGCTCTTTGAAGGTTTGTCTGGCAAGGGGGTTAGAGTACCCGCTACCATTCGTTGACAACAACAAACACCTCTCAAAACTTTACTTTTATGCTCTCTTTATGTTTTCAAAACCAAAGCTCTAGCACAAATATAGCAATCGATGCTTTCCTCTTTGAAGGACCTTTCTTTTACTTTTATGTTGAGTCAGTTCACCTATTTCTCTCCACCTCAAGAAGCAAACACTTGTGTGAATTGTGCATTGATTCCTACATACTTGCATATTGCATTTGTTATATTACTTTGTGTTGACAATTATCCATGAGATATACATGTTAAAGTTGAAAGCAACCGCTGAAACTTATATCTTCCTTTGTGTTGTTTCAAAGCTTTCTACTAAGAATTTATTGCTTTATGAGTTAACTCTTATGCAAGACTTATTGACGCTTGTCTTAAAGTACTATTCATGAAAAGTCTTTGCTTTATGATTCAGTTGTTTACTCATGTCATTACCTTTGTTTTGATCGCTGCATTCATTACATATGTTTACAAATAGTATGATCAAGTTTATGATGGCATGTCACTTAAGAAATTATCTTTGTTATCGTTTTACCTGCTCGGGACGAGCGTAACTAAGCTTGGGGATGCTGATACGTCTCCAACGTATCGATAATTTCTTATGTTCCATGCTACTTTATTGATGATACCTACATGTTTTATGCACATTATATGTCATATTTATGCATTTTCCGGAACTAACATATTAACAAGATGCCGAAGAGCCGCTTGTCGTTTTCTGCTGTTTTTGGTTTCAGAAATCCTAGTAAGGAAATATTCTCGAAATTGGACGAAACTTTCGCCCGTGGTCCTATTTTTGCACGAAGCTTCCAGAAGACCGAAGAGATAACGAAGTGGGGCCACGAGGCAGCCAGGGGCTAGGGCGGCGCGGCCCAAGCCCTGGCCGCGCCGACCTACCCCCTAGGCCCCTCGTGTGGCCCCCCGCGTTGACCTTTCGCCTATATAAAGCCCCTGCATCGAAAACCCTTACGGAGGAAGCCACGATACGCGAAACCTTCCAGAGCCGCCACCATCGCGAAGCCAAGATCCGGGGGACAGGAGTCTCCGTTCCGGCACCCTGCCGGAGCGGGGAAGTGCCCCCGAAGGCTCCTCCATCGACACCGCTGCCATCTCCACCGCCATCTTCATCACCGCTGTCGCTCCCATGAGGAGGGAGTAGTTCTCCATCGAGGCTCGGGGCTGTACCGGTAGCTATGTGGTTAATCTCTCTCCTATGTACTTCAATACAATGATCTCATGAGCTGCCCTACATGATTGAGATTCATATGAGTTTTGTATCACTACTATCTATGTGCTACTCTAGCAAAGTTATTAAAGTAGTTCTATTCCTCCCTGCACGTGTGTAAAGGTGACGAGTGTGTGCACCGTGTTAGTACTTGGTTTATGCTATGATCATGATCTCTTGTAGATTGCGAAGTTAACTATTGCTATGATAATATTGATGTGATCTATTCCTCCTACATATGCATGAAGGTGACAAGTGTGCATGCTATGCTAGTACTTGGTTTAGTCTTTTGATCTATCTTACACTAAAGGTTACTAAAATATGAGCATTATTGTGGAGCTTGTTAACTCCGGCATTGAGGGTTCGTGTAATCCTACGCAATGTGTTCATCATCCAACAAAAGTGTAGAGTATGCATTTATCTATTCTCGTTATGTGATCAATGTTGAGAGTGTCCACTAGTGAAAGTCTAATCCCTAGGCCTTGTTCCTAAATATCGCTATCGCCGCTTGTTACTGTTTTACTCGAGTTACTACTGCTCGCGTTACTACCGCATGTTTACTTCCCGCAATATTACTACCATCAACCGCACGCCAGCAAGCACTTTTTCGGCGCCGTACTACTCGCTCATATTCATTCATACCACTTGTATTTCACTATCTCTTCGCCGAACTAGTGCACCTATTAGGTGTGTTGGGGACACAAGAGACTTCTTGCTTTGTGGTTGCAGGGTTGCATGAGAGGGATATCTTTGACCTCTTCCTCCCTGAGTTCGATAAACCTTGGGTAATCCACTTAAGGGAAACTTGCTGCTGTTCTACAAACCTCTGCTCTTGGAGGCCCAACACTGTCTACAAGAATAGAAGCACCCGTAGACATCAAATACTAAGTTGTGTGACTTCACAAATGCAAATAATAATGATTTCCTATGCACACCTATTGCTCCACCTGCTACTACAGCAGAATTCTTTGAAATTAAACCTGCTTTACTAAATCTTGTCATGAGAGATCAATTTTCCGGTACTAGTTCCGATGATGCCGCTGCCCATCTCAATAATTTTGTTGAACTTTGTGAAATGCAAAAGTATAAGGATGTAGATGGTGATATTATTAAATTGAAAGTGTTTCCTTTCTCATTAAGAGGAAGAGCTAAAGATTGGTTGCTATCTTTGCCTAAGAATAGTATTGATTCATGGACTAAATGCAAGGATGCTTTTATTGGTAGATATTATCCTCCCGCTAAAATTATATCTTTGAGAAGTAGCATAATGAATTTTAAGCAATTAGATACTGAACATGTTGCTCAAGCATGGGAGAGAATGAAAACTTTGGTAAAGAATTGCCCAACCCATGGACTGACTACTTGGATGATCATCCAAACCTTCTATGCGGGACTAAATTTTTCTTCGCGGAATTTATTGGATTCAGCTGCTGGAGGTACCTTTATGTCCATCACATTGGGGGCGGCTACAAAACTTCTTGATGATATGATGATAAATTACTCGAATGGCACACGGAAAGAGCTCCACAAGGTAAGAAGGTAAATTCTGTTGAAGAAACCTCTTCCTTGAGTGATAAGATTGATGTGATTATGTCTATGCTTGTGAATGGTAGATCTAATGTAGATCCAAATAATGTTCCTTTAGCTTCATTGGTTGCTCAAGAAGAAAATGTTGATGTGAATTTCATTAAAAATAATAATTTCAACAACAATGCTTATAGGAACAACTATGGTAATACTTATGGAAGATATGAGGAAAGGATGCTAGAAATTGAAAGATCCACTAAAAACTTTATGCAATCGCAATATGAGCAAAATCAATTGTTTACTAAAACTATGAATGAACAATCTACCTTGTTGAAGAATATAGGAAATCAACTTAAAAACTTGAATAGGGAGATTTCTGGGTTGCAAACTAAAATTTCAAATGCTGAAACCCGAATCTCATACATGTCCGCATCGCAATCCTCTTTAATTAATAAAATGGCTGCTAAACCTCGATGATATTGATAATAAGATTACTACTACAGCAAATGCCATCCAAGTTAGAATTAATGAGAATATAAGATTAATGGCTGAATTGCGTGCTAGGTGGGATAGAGAAGAAAATGAAAAACTAGCTAAAGAGAATAATGTAGCTAAAGTTTGGACTATTACCACCACTAGTAATGCTAATTCTCCACATGTTGCTGCACCTCCTACTATCAATGGTAAAATAATTGGTGTTGGCAATGTTTCTACTCCTAGTGCAAAGCGTACAAAACTGCCTGAAATTGCTAAAACTACTGAAACTGCTTGTGATAAAACTGCTGAAATTTTTTCCAACCTTGGGAACAATGATCCCATTGCTGTAGCTCATAATGATTTAGATTTTGATGATTGCCACATCTCTGAAGTTATAAAGTTCTTGCAAAAACTTGCTAAAAGTCCTAATGCTAGTGCTGTAAATTTAGCCTTTACAAAACATATTACAAATGCTCTCATAAAAGCTAGAGAAGAGAAACTTAAACTTGAAACTTCTATTCCTAGAAAGTTAGAAGATGGTTGGGAGCCCATCATTAAAATGAAATTCAATGACTTTGAATGTAATGCCTTATGTGATCTTGGTGCAAGTATTTCGTTATGCCTAAAAAGATTTATGATATGCTTGACTTGCCACCATTGAAGAATTGTTATTTGGATGTTAATCTTGCCAATAATGTTAAAAAGAAACCTTTGGGGAGGATTGATAATGTGCATATTACGGTTAACAATAACCTTGTCCCCGTTGATTTTGTTGTCTTGGATATCGAATGCAATGCATCTTGTCCTATTGTGTTGGGAAGACCTTTTCTTCGAACTCGTTGGTGCCGTTATTGATATGAGGGAAGGTAATATTAAATATCAATTTCCTCTCAAGAAAGGTATGGAACACTTCCCTAGAAAGAGAATGAAGTTGCCTTTTGATTCTATTATTAGAACAAGCTATGATGTTGATACTTCTACTCTCGATGTTACTTGATTTACACTTTCTGCGCCTAGCTGAAAGGCGTTAAAGAAAAGCGCTTATGGGAGACAACCCATGTTTTTACCTACAGCAATTTTTTGTTTTGTTGAGTCTTGGAAGTTGTTTACTACTGTAGCAACCTCTCCTTATCATGTTTTTGTGCCAAGTAAAGTTTC
>NC_061510.1:256970091-256992293 GCF_022539505.1 Lolium rigidum
GACAATGCCATGAGAATGCATCAGACGAGTGAATGGCCACCCACCCCAGGCAAATGGGGTACCAGAGGCCCGATCGACCCACAAACTGGACCTACTATATGCTGGCCATGATACACCCATCAGGCATCAGCCATTGGATCTCGTTGCTTTCCAAATAAGTCACTGCCTTCATGGGGCTCATGAATAAGCATGGTCCACAAGAAACGCGCTGGCCTGATGAATGTTCATCTCTTACTGTAGTTATATGCATTGTTTGCCGTTTTCCTCAGTCCCTGCTAGTGGTTTTAGATGCCAGCTTTTGTACAGAAACAGTACTTTCCTTGAGAAAACATGCTCAGGACATACAGATGCTGGGCCACTGGAGGAGTCTAAGGACATAAGACATTTCTGGTTGTACTATGAATCTATGGCGTGGAAACTACACATATATTTAAGCTGTTAATGATAACATATGGACAAACATCTAACTGTATTGAGATTTTCTCCCATGTCTTCTTGTGGTACCGAGAGAACGAGAAGGTCTCAGGATTGTTGTCAGATATGCCTCAAGCCAATAGTGGCATCCTAGACTAACATCACACGACGAGAAGACAACAAAGAAATTAGTTTGATACATATACTTTTGAGCAATGCAAGTGACGAGAGTTGCCACAGGAAGAAAAACACAGAATCAAAAATTAGGAATCAGTTTTGTCAGAAACAAAAGAAACATGTGTCTGTGATGAGGAAGCAGCTACATGCCATCAAATAATGAAAATGGGAGCTCAAAAAGTGTAAGGCATTATTTCTAGAATATTCAATATTATTGTCCTTTAGCATGTTGATGCCAACCCAAGACTGTAGACAAAGAAAGCATTATTGGCAAATACATTTTGCATAATGTCCAAGAACATTACTAGAGCTTCAGGCAATCTGGTTTCCAATTGTACGAGTCAGAAGAGATGGATCACAAAAGTAAGTTATATATTGATTTTTCTTGAATGAAAAAAGTTATAAAAGGATTAAAACATACACAAATAGGTTTGTAGTAATGCAACGATTTTCCAATAAGGCAATAACAATGATGTTCAATGCAACAAAATGAAAGAGTATGAAAAATGAAACAAGTGTTACGCAGAACACATGAGAGAAGCACCAAGGAGAGAATGGGACATACCACTTTCCAGAGCTCGTGATTTTGGAGTGGAGACAATGATGAGAATGATGAAATCAGAGCTAACCAAGATGTATGTCAATCAGTGCAGTATCTACTGCAGCACACTAATATACAACAGCGCCCATTATTTGCAGCTTTCTGAGACACTCAAATCGACAGGGGTCTAGGAAAGAAAAATCAACTTTCGGCGTATATTTGTACCATGATAAATCTTGCATACCAAAGAAGCATTTTCGTATGATGTATGACATAACTACTGTACAAGATAAGAGCTGCGTAGGTCACTCAGTTTGTTCAAATGATCAAGGACCCACATCTGTGCTTCCATTTGCTATGCACAGTTCAGATGATACTGCTGATATTACACCGAATGGGGTCAGCAGCATGACATTATTGACTTGAATGGCCAATCTCTCAGTATAAGTCCTGACATGGATCTTTAAAGCAGCAGAACCACTACCCACAGGACAATAATGTGCTACATGATGAGGGCACCACTTGAAGATGATTGCTATTCCTGATTCAGTTCTCAATCCACAGAAGTCCCCACAAGAACATGAACCATCCTTAAAATGGTGAAATCTACTGATATCTCTGACAATGACCAGAAGTTCCGTAAAACGTGTTGCAACTTTCATGAACTCATGAAGAATGGTATTCTCTATATTCTACTATAACTGGTATTACTAGAATGTAAGATGATTAAACAAAGGCCAGTGCCAACCTCTCACTGTGGTGTTTAAGCAGCTCCTGGCTCCTCCTTTTGTAGCCATGAAAACATTATGCAGCAGTAGTGTTATGCAGGTCACACCGTGTACCGGCCCTGTAAGCAAATGTTGGCATCTCACGGTAAATTCAGTCCAAATATATGGATCAGCCATTCTAGGTGTTCTATCCTCAAAATTTTCTCCCAGTTTCAACTGCCGGCATATTTACTGTATCAGAATGCCAAATGTAGTTTCCACCATTGTCAGATTCAAGTGGGAAAAATGCTCGGTTGCTGTTCTGGCTATTATTGCATGCAGCCGCTGGCCCTCAATTAACAATGCTAAAGTTGCGCATGTACTCAGGATAGCAGAAAAAATGACATCAGCCAACAGTACTCCTTCCCCTTGTGCTCTATAAAGACAATTATACACCTGTCCAGCAAGCAAGGAGCTCCATGTAACTGCAGTTTTCTGTGGCATCTTTTCACAAATCAATCGCTCATCCTTAATCTTATTAGATTTTGCATAAACATCATGAACTACAGTACTGACAGAACTGTTGGAGTCCAGTGAAAGCTTGAGGGCCATGGCATGTAACTGCTTGCATCTACAGAAGCATATCTTTGCATAACATGCAGAGCGCTGAAAAGGTAAATTCACTCAGGTGCTAAATCCACTCAGGTGCATCGCTGAAAAAAGCTTCATAACTTGCATACATCTCCACTATGAGTACCCAGCAATCATGGTATTCCATGACACTATTCTTTTGACAGTCATTGGATAAAAAACATGACGAGCACAATCATTCTGGTCACGTTCTGTTGGTCACGTTCTGTTAACAGACTGATAAGAATATTGCATGTGAGAGTATCTGTTACCAGACCAAGATGAATAGATAACCAATGACAGCTTTTCCCAACCAAGAGGGCAAGAGGGACCTCCTCTCTGCACATAGCAATGCCACGACAAAAACAAGGTAATAATTTAAGGAACTTTCCTATCTCAGATTGGCTCATGTTGCTTACTTCCTATAATGCAGCCATACAACGGTGTCGGCATGGCAGCATGTACCATGAACACAATTACAAACCCATCCATGCCAACATGTAAATTAACATACAAAGATCACCAACATCAAGTCTACTAGCCCGACGACATTTTAGCATAAGGTGATTCAACCATAAAGCGAATTTTTGGAACCTGGGTTCAGCGGAACCTGATTAAACTTACCCGACCACTAAGTTATATAGTTACCCGATCACTGTTCATCTGAAACCTGTGATTTTTGCCTAAGCTACATACTTTCGAATTTGGGTAAAAATTGGCAGGCATATACATACGTGCATCCTCTACATAAAAAAACTTATTTTGAATTTTTGGAGGTCCGGAAATACGGATTTTGGGACTACAGTAAATCGGGTTCCATTGAATCCAGGCTCCACCACGTATTTTCGATTCAACCAATGAAGTTTTCCGCTTCCTTGAACAGTACTATGTAGTCTGTGAACAGGCACAAAAGGTTAAGACTTAAGAAAAAGGGAGGCAAGCAAAATAAAATTCCCTGTATAACTCCTCCCGAAAAATTGCCAAATACCAATACACCAACAAAACCAACCACAGTAGTAGTACGCATAATCATCTTTTCCCCTACAGTATATACAGTGGCCAAAATTTGCATCCAGAGGGGTTGACAAACAGCGAGGTATTCCTCGGAGGAAGGGGAGCGCAGGTGGTACACATAATCATTTTTTAAGGAAACCTGTAACGGATGTCCCTGCGGTACATACACAAAAAATTTGCCTCCACGAGGGTTTCACTTCCGCATATACCTGGCATATGTTGAGCTGGGCCAGGGTTCGGGCTGGGCCAAGGAAAGCCCGAGGCAGGAAAACTAGACCCAGGCCTGGGAAAAAAGCCCGGAAGCCGGTCGGGCAGGCGCGCCACGGGCTGCCTCGTTAAAGCGGAATCCTATTCATCACCCGCGGGTGATGGGTACAAACCATCGCCCGCGTGGTGGTGAGTTTGGGCCGCGGCCCATCAACAGGCAGGGAGCATTAGGCCTCGGGTTTTTCCGGTTTTTGACGAGTTTTTTTCTGGTTTTTCTTGGGTTTCGGTTTTTCTTCGATTTTTTATTTTTCCTGTTTTTTCTTTTTTATTAAATTTTAAAGTCGAGCAAATTTTAAAGTTAAGAAAATTTCAAATTCGAACAAAATTTTTAAAGTAAGCAAACTTTTAATCTGAGCAAATTTCAAATCTGAGCAAATTTCGAATCTCGGCAATTTTTAAATCTAAGAAAATTTCGAATCTGGGCAAATTTGAAATCTAAGCAATTTTCAAATATGAGAAAATTTCAATTCTGAGCAAATTTCAAATCTAAAGAAATTTCGAATTTGGGAAATTTTGAAACAACCGAACTAATGGGCCAGGCCCATTAACGGTAAACCATCGCTAAGGGGTGATGGTTAGCACCTCCCCTCGTTAAATCGTGTTTTCAGGCTACCCAGGCCCGGCCATCGGGCCAGCAATTCTAGGCCCAGGCCCAGGATTAAAGGGCCAGGCTGCCCATGGCTAGATATACTTCTGCACCACAGTATTTTTATTTTCCTATTTATTAGAATGAGATCTACATGTTGAAAACAAAGTTATTAGAAGAGGACCTGCTGCTGTTTTAGCCGCATTACTGGAGAACAATCCCTACAAGAGGTACAAAAAGATGTCCCCATACATAATGACTAGACAACATAACTTCAAGACCCATCAGTTCAGTACAGCCCAGAAACACACAGATTCTTTTTTTTATAGCAACTCCTGCCCAGATCACCTCGTTCCATAGCCAGGTACAGTTCCTTGCGCCACCTCCCGAATTCTACCTAACCAACTTAAATTTCTGCATATGTGCTTACTAAATTGTCACAACAGGCAACCGTACACAAACAATGAACGTCAAAAGCTACCATCTAACTACATTGAGGTTGGAATACACCACATCGAAACGGTAGAGCGAGATATAGGATAAGTACGAGGTAAACCAGATACCTCTCGGTGGGGCTTTCCGTCGAGCAGCACCGGTGCACAACGACCGCGATGCCTTGCCTCGGCCGAAACTACCAGCACCAGCCGCTCGGGGATGCAAACACCCCGCGCTTCGGGAGGCTAGAGCGGCGGTGCGACGAGGAACGGGGAGGAGGAGTAGACAGCGCCGGGTAGACGTTAAGGATACGAGGGAGGGGGTTGATCGGGAAAAAAAGGAGGGAGGAAGACGAAGAGGAGGAGGAGGAGATGGAGTTTTTTCTGCATTTGGGCCTTCCGGCTGCCCAGGTTCCAGTATTTAATTATTTATGGTGGTTGCACTATTAGACTCTGGGCCTCTAGGCCACCCAGTTTATACAAATGGATGTGGTGGTGTAAGTGTTTTCTTCAAGAGAGAGAGAGGAGTCATTTTTTACCTCCTACGGAGTACTTATAAAAGTAATATATTAATATCGAGAGATATCAATCTCTGCAACAACGTAATAGCCTAATAACAACGTAATACCTTAATGACAGTAGAGATACACACAACTAAAAAAGAAAGAGGAAACTAAGAAAAAAGCCCCGCTAGTATATTTCAGTCCTAGTAGCAACAATATTTGTCCGGGCTCTCCAAAAGCGACTGCCTCCAAGAAGGAAACAATGCACAAGCGTCGTCGTAGCCCGTTCAAAAGATTTTAGGTTTTCACCTTGAAGATAGTCGTCACTCCCAAAACAATGTCTTCAGCAAGGTCATTGCCAGGCACAACCAATTAAGTCCAAGCCTTAAATTTTCACCATGAAAGATAAGACTCTAAATTTGCTGCCCCCACTTTCATAATGTCGCTGTAAAACCCAGAACACCAAGCAAGTCCTTCAACATCATAGGGACTCGAACCTCCATTGCTACTCCTTAAATCCAGCCTTCATGATATTCTCCGTCTCTAATTTCATCATGAACCAGAATGTCATCTATGGCAACACATAACACAGCTTCGTGCTGCTCCCACCAGAACCAAACGGTCAGAATAAAGCATGTGTACGCACGACCGAGTACCAGTCGATCCAGCAAACTCCAAGCGTAACGTGCACTAGGGAGCCTTCTGGAACTCAGCACTCCGGCAAGATGAAGAACGACCAACCTTAGGATGGTCAACGTCTTCGCAGAAGAGGAAACCTATGACCGTCATCTTTATTCTTTGATGCAGACGAGCATGCCCCCATGCCGCCATCCGCCCCCCAAGCTCGCCGTTTTTTTTTTTGGAAATCAGGAAAGGCCAAAAGTGGAGAGTTGGGCTGATTTCTGGCCCGTGGGGAGAGGGAGGAGGGGCAGGTCATGGGATGCTGCTTAGTATTCCCGTATTCCATCGTGTCGTTATCTACTCACGCACAGAGCTCCAAACCGCCGCCGCCCCTGATGTCGCCACCGCCCCTGATGTCGCCACCGCCGGCTAGCTACCCGTCTGCTCGCGCCCCTCCGTCCCGCCCTGCTTCTCCGCCGGCGGAAGCCCGTTGTGGCCACGCCCCACCGTCCACGACATCATGGACTGGAAGAAGCAGAAAGCCCTCTCCTCGCTGTATGAAGACCCGGCGCCGACGGTGAAGAAGACAAGCGCCTTGCTGGCTCCCTGCCCACATCGCCGGGGCTGCGCGGTGGGACGTGGCAAATCGTCCTCGTCAAAGCCATCAGCACCGCCGGGGTGAGTAAATTGATGCAAAAGATTCATCCCTTTGTAAAGAATTGACAAGATTTGATTCATCCCTATGTAAATTTATATGCTCTTCATTTTTTTGGGCAAATATGAATATATGTATGCTTAATTTGATGTTAAAAGCTTCAAAAGTTCCAAAACTGTTCTTTGTACTGGTAGTATGAATCATTTGCATCTCTTCCTGATACTTCTGGCGAGCCAGCTCGAGCTGGACCGAGCTAGAAGCGAGCTCGAGCCGAGCCCTTTTTCCCGGCTCGTGAGACAAACGAGCCAGCCCGAGCCGAGCCAATTTGGAGCGAGCTAAACTCAGGCTCGCACCGAGCCCAGCTCGAGCTGGCTCGTGTCCAGCCTTACCCGGAGTGGTGCGGCGCCGCTACCCGGGGGAGGGGTTAGCTCGAGAGAGGAAATCTGTCTTCACGAAACAAAAAGGCATAGCATGGAATTAAACAAGTACAATTTCTTTCGATAAAGAGACAAGTACAGGGGAACACCGAACACAACATTATATCTTACAATTTTTATGTTCATTGAAATTCCTGCCGCTATCTAACTACAAACCAGCAAATATTTGCAACCGAACGTACAAGAAGTCTGGCTATCTGAGTATCTGACAATCTAGACAGGGAAGCTAGCTTGCAAAGGCAAATGCAATCGAGTAGCTAGCAAGGTTGCTGCTAGAAGGAAGGCATGGGGAGCATGGTCGGATCCGGCGAGGCGTTGAGTGCGGAGCGCTAACTGCGGATTAAGGCTCATCAAGGGTAGGTTGAACTTGGGGTTTACATGAAAATTTGCTGGAATGAAGAGATGCAGGAATAATGCCGATGAAATAGCAGCAATTCTACAATCTTCAGATTCTTATTGGGCCTGCCTCTTATTCCGTTCGATTTATTGACTGCAGTTTACGAAATGTAAATGTCTGGTTTTGTAACTAATTGCAATCACTTTCAGAAAATATAGAATTGCTAAAAAGAAAGTGCATTGCCCTCGCTATGTATAGAAAACTGAATCTGGTCGATTACAACTTTCCATAACGTACAATTCGAAGGCAGGTAATCACAATTCACAAGATTCACCGTATCAAGTGAAGAACAAGTCGCTTACATTGAAGAACTAAACTGTATCCAGTGAAATGCTTGCTGCTAGTGCTATCTAATTACAAACTAGCAAATATTTGCAACCGAACGTACAAGAAGTCCGGCTATCTGTCAATGTAGACAAGACAATGGCAAATGCAATCGACTCGAGTAGCTAGCTAGGTTGATGCTAGTGCGCCCGCAGGAAGAAGGAAGGCATTGGAAGCATGGTCGGATCCGGCGATACGTAGAAGTTCGGCCCGGCGAACGCGGCCTGCTGAATCCTGGACATGTCCTTGTGCGCCGCGGCCGTCGTCGTTGCAAAGTTCTCCGTTGTCATCTCTTCGGCCTGAGGCAGATTGTCCATCTCCTCCGGGCGATACTTCTTGTGCAAGTCCCAACGCTCGGCCGAGGATGCGGGGCTAGGCGGGCGCTTGTTTTTGCCGTCCTGCAGGCGGCCATGATCTGTCGACGTCCTGCTCGGAGTCTTCAGTTTATTGATGTCCCAGCGTTCGACGGAGTCGGCGCGTCCAGGACTCCCGCCGCTGGCCGACGATGACGATGAAGCGGGGCTGCCGCTGCAGGACTTCTTAGGTTCCTTGTTGGCGTCCCACCTGTCGGCGGAGTCAGCGCGACCGGGGCTCCCGCCGCTTCCGGACGACGACGAGACGGTGCTGCAGGGGTTCTTGTACTTCTTGATCGCGTCCCACCTCTGCACGAAGTCCGCGCGGCCGGGCATGGCGGAAAGCGCCAACAGCATGGCCACGACGGACGGCGTTGGCAACAGCGGCAGCATCTTGCTCTTGGGAGGTGTCGGGAGGATTGGCACCATTTCGGTTCTTGGTGGCGTCGGGAGCAGCGGCGGGAGGAGAGAAGCTGCCGCCATTGCAATGGATGCTTGCAAGTCAGCCGTCTAGATCGAGGAGGCAATTGATCGGCTGACACGGGAAACAGAGGAATAGATGATGGCTGGATGGGACGCCGTCGAGCGCATATTTATGCATGCGACTGGAACGAATTTGCCTTTTGCGCGTGGAGCTGGAGTCGGGGTCGATCTCGAGTTGATCTCGGAGTGAGCAGACGGACACGGAAATTAGAAATCGAGCCTCTCTTTCCTTTTTCAGAGAAATCTCCTCGTGGAGCCTTCAGCCCTTCACTCGGTTTCGGAATAAGGAGAGGCACTGATACAAAAAAAAAAAGCAGCTGAGGATGCGGCCCGAAACGGAGTAAAGGCCCAACAAGAATCCCCTCCCCTACTCCTCCCTTGCCTGGAAAACCATCATTCTTCTCTTGATTTTCTTCCATAGGATAGGAAAAAAAAAGAGGGAGTAAGGGAGACAAAAAAAAAACAGTCGCCGCCGGCGATCCAGCTTGTCGGAGCCGAATCCACTATTCACCCAAACATATAGGAGGGAGGGGGCTCCATCCTGCCAGGGTTTGACTCCCGTCTTGTGTTGAGGTATACGTCTAATGGTTTACGGTGTGCCTCGTCAACTAACATGAATTCCACTACACCCTCCCTATGCTTTCCTAGGTACCCGCATCAAGCACTTTATTCTAGATCCGACGCGAGTGGTGCATCGGGTTCGGCTTTGCTGGCGTCATGCAACAGACAACCCTGAGGGTGGCGGCGATACCGGTTCACCACCACGTGCAATTCGGTGGGGTGTCGTTAGTGTACGGACGAAAGTCTTACTCCTATGGAGTTGATGCCGAAGACACCTTCGGGTGTCTCCACCTTCTTTAAGGCAGTGTTTATGTGGATTACCTACTACTATGTTGCATTTTCTCCGACGAAAACCTCAGATCTCTTTGATCTAGTATCGGAGGAGCTATACATCGCTTACCTCCATGGAGGCCTCATCTTGGAGCTTCCATTCCATGTCGGCTAGTTGGCTTCGCTTCGTACATGTGGTAGCTAGGTTAGCTTGGCTGAAGCGTGGAAGGTTGTGGTTCTGCTGCCTTATTTGCATTGTGCCTCCATCATGGAGTGCTCAACTGGCTCTTGTCTCCGAGTAGTGCCATGTGTCTTTTTGTTAAGCTATTTTCGTTGGAATTCCTTCAGATTGGTTGGCCTCTCTCAGATCTATTTGTGGCGCCAAGGAGGTCTCGATGACCGTTGCCCACTGATGTCGTATAGGCTCTCGGTGTCACTATGTGACCTTGAGAGATCTTTGGAAATCCCTACTCCTTTTAGGGTGAATGCGTGAATCAGAGATGGTTCTTACGTAATCTCACGAACTGAAAAGGCTATCAATCACACATTCAACTTATTCAGGGACCTACGATCCCTCGCCTTTTATATTTCATTTGATAAACACCTCCATTCACCTCAGTGGCATAACCTTGGACGATGGTTGGCTCATTATATTTATCTCTCTACATTCCATAGTTGGCTCATTATAAGATATAAATCTATTATTTCATTATATTCGTATCTGCTTCGAATTGAAAAATATCTAATTTGTATTCGTATTCGAGTAACATCCGCTCAAAATTTGTATTCGGCAATATCCGTATCCACATCCGTATTCGTTTTGAAAATATGAAAATGGATATGGGAAGGACACTATACAAATAAATGGTGGTTAACTTTTTCATTGTTTTTATTCGAGAGAGGAATCTGTATTCGGGAAACAAAAGGCAAAGCACGTAATTACACTAGTAGAATCTGAAGGTGAGGGATCACAAGATTTACCGCATCAAGTGAAGATCAAGTAACTTACACTGAAGAACTAAATTGTATATCCAGTGAAATGTCTGCCGCCACCTAATTACAAACTACTCAATATTTGCAACCGAACATACAAGAAGTCCGGCTATCTAACAATGCATCTAGACAGGAAGCTACTGTATCTCACAATGGCAAATGCAATCGAGTGGCTATAGGTTGCTGCTAGTGCGCCCGCAGGAAGAAGGAAGGCATGGGGAGCATGGTCGGATCCGGCGATGCGTAGAAGTTCGGCCCGGCGAACGCGGCCTGCTGAATCCTGGACATGTCCTTGTGCGCTGGCGCCGTCGTCGTCGCGAAGTTTTCCGTCGTTGTCTCTTCGGTCTGACGCAAATGCTTCTTGTGCAAGTCCCAGCGCTCGGCCGAGGACGCGCGGCTAGCCGGGCGCTTGTTGATGCCGTCCAGCAGGCGGCCATGATCTGTCGACGTCCTGCTCGGAGTCTTGAGTTTATTGATGTCCCAGCGTTCGGCGGAGTCGGCGCGTCCGGGGCTCCCGCCGCTGTCCGACGTTGACGACAACGATGCGGCAATGCGCGGAATCTCGTATTTCTTGTTCAGGTCCCACCTGTCGACAGAGTCGGCGCGGCTGGGGCTCCCACCGCTTTCAGATGGCGACGACGAGATGGTGCTGCAGGGGTTCTTGTATTTCTTGATCGCGTCCCACCTCTGGACGAAGTCCGCGCGGCCGGGCATGGTCGAAACTGCCAACAGGACGGCGACCAGGGACGGCGTCGGCAGAAGTGGCAGCATCTTGCTCCTGGGCGGTGTCGGGAGGATCGGCACCATCTCGCTTCTCGGTGGCGTCGGAAGCAGCGGTGGAAGGAGAGAAGCTACTGACATTGCCATTGATGCTTGCAGATCAGCTGTCCACGGCGAAGAAGGAAGATACCACGAGCGCCACAAAGCAATGCGTACTGCTAGGGCAAGCGACACAAAGAGAAACCAATGAACAGATGGGACGCCGTCGAGCGCATACTTATGGTACTGGCACCGACTCTGCCTTGTGCGTGTGGAGTCGGAGTCGATCTGGAGTGGAAGTCGGACTGAGCGAAGGGGCAGAAAATTGCAAATCGATCAAGCCTGGACTCGGTTTCGGATTAAGGACTGGCGCTGACCCACACAAGCAGTTGGGATGCGGCCTGTAACGGAGTGAAGGCTCAACAAGAATCCCCTCGCCTACTCATCCCTGGCCCAACCCAAGACCATCATTCTTCTCTTTATTTGTTCGCGTCACAGAGAGCAGGAGAGAGCGATTACTATACACCGCCCGTTCTCTCAAAAAAAAAAAAAACTATACACCGCCCGTTGCGACGCGGAAGGGACGCGCCGCGCACTCGTTTGACGTATGGGCCTGGCTCAACAAGCTCGCGGGCACGGTTTTTCCTGTTTTGCTGGTTTTTCGGGTGGTTTTCTGAGCAGTTTTCCAGCTTTTGTCGGTTTTCTGATGTTTTTTTTTGGTTTGTTTCACTCGCTTTTCTATTTCTCGGCGGTTTTATTTATTTTTTCGTTTTGCTTTCCTTTTTATTCTTTAATTTTTGAAAAATGCTTAGATTTTTAAAATGTTGATATTTCACCATTTTAAAGATTTTTAAAATTTTCAGATTTTCAAAATATTTCTTATTTAGAAAATTGAGTTTTTAAAAAATGTTCAATTTTTAAAAAATATTTAGATGTAAAAAATATTTAAAAAAGTTCAGAATTTGGAAATATTTTAATTTGTAAAGTGTGCAGATTTATTAAATATATTCATATATTTTTAAAATGGTTAGATTTAAGAATTGTTCATATTTTGCAAAGTATTTAATTTTTGAAAATAGTACACCATTGAATATTTCATTTTTCCAGAAAAATGTTCGTATTGCGAAAAATATGGATATTTTGAAAAATCAGAAAGTTTTAAAAACAAAACAAAAATGGAAAAAGAATAAGAAAAAATGAAAATCCAAAACGGAAAATATAGTAGTTGGGCAGGCTCAACATACGCGCAGGATGCTGAAGGCGGTGTATAGGAGCTCCCACCTGCACCCTGGAGTGAGATTCTACTACTATGGGCTTGCCTAGTTGCTCGACACGGAGGAGGGATGGTAAAGGAAAATCTTATATGCTGCATGTTGCAACACCGTATGTCCGCCTTGTGTACCTGACCTCCTCCCTCCCGCATTGCATATGGGCCGGCCCACTATCACCGCCGCTAGCAACGATGGAAGACTCATCGATGATGGGGTCTACATGAAACAAGACAAAGACTTACCGGTTGGCTATGATGCCTCGACGAGGTGATGCCAAGTCCTCACCGGAGACGGAGACAAGCTCCTAGCCGCGGTACCGTCGGCAGAGGTGAGGAAGAAATCTTAGGTTTGTGGGTGCGGGTGGGCTCTCGCATGCGACCAAACTTAGGATTACGGGTGTGGTCCCACCAATGCCAGAGGAAAAGGGGAAAAGGAGAGTTTAGGGGGAATGGTCGGCCAAGGGGTGGCACACTGGTGGAGGCGGCTCAGGCAAGGTGGGGTGGCTAGGCGTCATCGTAATCATGCCGACCGCGGGTGGTGGAAAACGGCGGTGAGGCCAACGCCGATAGGTTGGGGTACCGTGACACCGGTTGCATGTGGCGGGAGATGGCGATGAGGCTGATGTCAGCGGGCGGGTCGAGAGCGAATGCATAGGCTTCGATTGCGACAAACAAGAATAGGAAGGAGAAGAGAGCAGAGAGGTTGGGACGTGCCATGGATGAAGAAGACGACCTCGTGCGTTGATGGGCCCTGATGGGCCCGACCCATTAGTGGTTCCTTGAGGCGGCGTGGGCGCCGGGCGCCGCTAAATGCGGCATATAGTAGCCCTGATAATAAAGGGTTGGAATGTGCAGAAAGAAGGCATCAAACCGAACTAAACTAAACTAAATAGGTCTTGTCTAATCTAGCTTCTTTTCACATGGTCTGAATCTCCCGTTCGGCTATCGTGGATTGCAACGGGATATAATATGTGGTATCTAGAGCAAGGTTCCTTCAACAATTTATTAGGAATTTCCTCCACAAAAACCCCACACCCTGTTTTATGCACACACAAAAAGTGGAATTTGTGAAGTGGTATATCTCCATTTTATTTATGTTGTATTTTTCGCAAAATTGGTACTCGCTCTAATCCATAATAAGTATTATGGTTTTAATTTAAAATTAAATTAAATCACGATATTTGTTGTAGATCATGGAGTGACTTATTCTAAGATTCCAGTCTTCAAGGTGTAAGACTTTGCTTTCGATCAATTTGGCGCGTTTGGTAGCTGCATCCCTCTTGGCTCGCATGGGGGGAGCAATTTTCGGCCTGTTTGGATGCCTACAGCCCACTTCATTGTTGCATGAACCGGTTTTTAAAGCACCCCCGGGACAGGCTCTGGAGGAACGCCCGGAATGGCAGTTTCTCCGGGGCCAGGTCCGTTGCGGCCAGAAGCCTGCACACATGGAGAAGGGAGGCGGAGACGCCGCGTACCTTCGGGAACACGTGCCATAATTAGGCTCACCGCTCCCCTCTCCTTCCTCGCAGTCATGACCGCACTCTCACCTCCCCCCAAACTGTCACATCACCGGGCGGTTCCTCTCCCACCGACCAATCCACCGCACCGCCGCAGGGAGGACCACCGCTACCGGAGGAGGAGACGTCGGCGACGAGGACCTCGACATCGGCCGCAATCAGGTCTGCGCTGCTCTTCGGCATCTCGTCTTCGCCCGCGACCTCGAGCTCGTCCTCGGCCGGAAGAATGGCGGTAACGACCCCTCCTTCTCACCTTCCTACTCGTTCTGTTCAAACATGCCGTTCTGGGGCATTTCCGACGACATGCACAGTAGATCTGCTAGGGTTTCCGTTAGGATAGCGGTCGGATTGACGATGGTGTTCGTCCCCATTTCTTGCAGTTCTTGTCCAGTTCTTGCATTTCACGGTCACGACTTGCTTAGATCTGTTACTATAGTGTCGGATTGCGGTAGATCCTTCGTAGATCGGGGTTTGGATTGGTGAAACTGGCAGATTTTACTGTGCATGCAAAGAGGGGAAGGGTTTTTCTGTGCTGGGGTTTAGCTTGTTGAGATTGCTATGCGAAATCAGTCACGGTAGTATGTTGTAGATTGTGTAGTTAGTTGTTGTTATCACCAGATTTTGGCTAAATCAGGAGATGGGCCGTAGGTGAGATGGGCTTAAAGGTTAAACGCGTGGAGGATCTCTGAAGCGGCCTGACACGAAGGAGTTGGGCTAAATTGCCCATGTATCTGTATTATAGTAGATCGCATCTTAATTTAGAAGTTGGAGTTTTACCCGTGCACGGTTAAGTGCACGCTTGAATTAGAAAGTCCCCCGGACTATAAATATGTATCTAGGGTTTATGGAATAAACAACCAACGTTCAACACAATCAATCTCGGCGCATCGCCAACTCCTTCGTCTCGAGGGTTTCTCCTGGTAAGCACCATGCTGCCTAGATCGCATCTTGCGATCTAGGCAGCACAAGCTTCACGTTGTTCATGCGTTGCTCGTGCTGAAGCCTTTTTGATGGCGAGCAACGTAGTTATCTTAGATGTGTTAGGGTTAGCATTGTTCTTTGTATCATATGCTGTCGTAGTGCAACCCCTATACATCTAGCCACCCTTACACCTATCTTAGGTGAAGGGGCGGCACCCCGCTTGATCATTGTTTAGTAGATCCGATCCGTTACGGTTGCTCCTTGTTCTTCAAGGATTAGTTTAACATCCGCAATAGTTAGGCCTTACAAAGGGTTGGAGGATCCAGCGGCGTGTAGGGTGTAGTTTGCTAGCCCTAGACGAGGATGTTCCGGGGATCAACCTCGTGTTGGTTTTTAGGCCCTGTCTAGGATCGGCTTACGATCACCGTACGCGAGCGCGAGGCCCAATCGTGAGTAGGATGATCCGATTATGCGGTGAAAACCCTAAATCGTCGTAGATCGTTTTAGCTTTATCTTGATCAAGCAGGACCACCATATATTCGTACACCTCGTACGAATCATGGGTGGATCGGCTCTTTGAGCCGATTCACGGGACAACCCGAGAGCCGATCGAGGCTCGTATTTAACGTTTACGTGTATGCCATGCAGGAAACTAAGCGAGGCATCATCCAACACCTTCCCGACCGGGTATAGGTCAGGTGGCACGCCCTTGCGACAGGCATCGGACGTGTGACCGGAAGGCTTTGCGGGCCGTCGCTCCGAGGGACCGGGGCCAGCCGCAGCCCTAGTTGTTCCCGGCTCTACGGTGTTGCCGGTCGCTGCCCGCCGGTGGGTTTCGACCGCAACACATTCCGGCACGCCGGTGGGACCATCTTCGACATCCACCGCATCGCCATCTACATCCGAGATGGCGGAAAGCACTCCGGTCAAGTACGAGGATCCGACCGACGAGCTCAAGAAGAAGCATGACGAGATCAAAGCGGTCCTCGAAGCCGAACTCATCGGCTCTTTCCACGAGAACCCGCTCCCATGGCGTCGGGTGGAAGGGGTTCTCACTCGAAGGCGCACTCGATGGAGTGGACCTGTCCGCCATGTCGGAAGAACGCACCGGGTCGCTGCGTCAGGAGATCAACTACATGGTGGCTCATTCGCTGCACCGCCACTCGAGAGCACTGGTGAACACTTTGGAGCGTGTCGCTCGCGCGTGATCCAGGAAATCATGAGCCATCGGTATTGTCCGTCGGGACCAGCTCCGGGGACTTACGGAGGAGAGATGCCACTCCGGTCCCATCCACCGCTGCCGTTCGCGTTGGCAGCACCGGAAGTGCCGAACTCATCGGCATACGTCGTCTACAAGATTGGTGGTGACCCTAGTGACTACCAATTCCTACCGAGGCGCCCAAGGAGATCCCGCACGGATACGCGTGCGCATATTTGCCGACCGCGTACACGGGCACTCTCGAACCAGGCTGCAATAGCGAGGGCCTTTGGAACAGACAGGAGGAACGTCGGGAGCGGATCTTGAGAAGCAAACGTGGTTAGCCAAGTACGCCACTCCGACAAACCTCCGAGCCCGGCTCCTGCGGTTGGCTCGGAAGCTCGGAAAAGCAAGCATGGCTGGTTAAGTATGCCACCCCGGCGAATCTTCGGGGTTCGACACCTTCAGCCATCACCGCGGATCAGATTTGTACAATTCGAAAGATCAATTCGGCATGATGCCGAAAAGGAAGACGTTCGGCTATACCAAGCCGTACCCCAACGAGTACGAATTGATCCCGCTACCACCCAAATATCGGCTCCCGGACTTCACAAAGTTTAGTGGATCGGATGGTTCCAGCTCCATCGAGCATGTGAGCCGATATTTGGCACAGCTGGGCACGATCTCAGCATCAGACGAGCTGCGTGTGAGGTTCTTCGCACGAGTCCCTCACGGGATCGGCTTTCGGGTGGTACACATCGTTGCCACCGAACTCAATCCGGACTTGGAAGCGGTTGGAAGAGCAGTTCCATGAGCGGTATCACTCGGAGGCTTCCGAGGCTGGCATTGCCGATCTAGCACAAGTACGACGAAGCGCGGGGAAACGGTGTCGGAATACATCCAGCGCTTCAGGACCGTGAGGAACCGATGCTATTCGGTTCACGTAAGTGAAAAAGAAGCGATCGAGTTGGCGATGGTGGGTCTCTCATCATCGATCAAGGACGTGGCCTCCCAAGCGGACTACCCTTCATTGGCGCACATGGTGCGAAGGCTGTCAGCATATGAACAGCGCCACCCAGATGTCTACCAGGACAAATTCAAGCGTGCGGTGGCCCTGGTTGAGGCAGACGAGGATGAAGGTGCTGCGGGAGATCGAGAGGTAGCAGTGGCTGAATGGACTCGAGCGGTAGGCCCCGTGTCCTGCAAATGGGTGAAGCCACAAGGCCCTCCAAAAGGGTTCGACTTCGACGTGACCAAAACCGAGCAGATTTTTGATCTCTTACTCACGGAGAAGCATATAAAGGTACCCGAAGGCCACAAGATCCCTACGGTGCAGGAGCTGAACGGAAAGCCATACTGCAAGTGGCATAACACGTTCACCCACACCACGAACGACTGCAGGGTGTGGCGGCAGCAGATCCAAATGGTGATAGAAAAAGGGCGGTTAATTTTCAACCAGTACGCCATGAAAGTCGACACACACCCCTTCCCCACCGTTAACATGGTGGAGTACACTTACCATGGAGGGTGCCAGCCAGATTTCTCGTGCAATATCAACATGGTGGGACCTGGGCACCACTCTGGTAAGGACGGAGATGAGGGCAGTGATGGCGTGTATTTCACACGTTCGTTGGGCAACCCCAAGAGGAAGGTATGATGCGCACAGCAGCAAGTTTTCCCTCAGAAAGAAACCAAGGTTTATCGAACCAGGAGGAGCCAAGAAGCACGTTGAAGGTTGATGGCGGCGGGATGTAGTGCGGCGCAACACCAGAGATTCCGGCGCCAACGTGGAACCTGCACAAAACCAAAGTACTTTGCCCCAACGAAACAGTGAGGTTGTCAATCTCACCGGCTTGCTGTAACAAAGGATTAACCGTATTGTGTGGAAGATGATTGTTTGCAGAGAAAACGAGTAAAACAAGTATTGCGAGCAGATTTGTATTTCAGTATTAAAGAATGGACCGGGGTCCACAGTTCACTAGAGGTGTCTCTCCCATAAGATAAAAGCATGTTGGGTGAACAAATTACAGTCGGGCAATTGACAAATAGAGAGGGCATAACAATGCACATACATGACATGATAAGTATAGTGAGATTTAATTGGGCATTACGACAAAGTACATAGACCGCCATCCAACTGCATCTATGCCTAAAAAGTCCACCTTCGAGGTTATCATCCGAACCCCCTCCGAGTATTAAGTTGCTAAACAACGAGACAATTGCATTAAGTATGGTGCGTAATGTAATCAACAACTACATCCTCGGACATAGCGCCAATGTTTTATCCCTAGTGGCAACGAGCACAACACAACCTTAGAACTTTCATCCTTGTCCCAGTGTCAATGCGAGGCATGAACCCACTATCGAGCATAAGTACTCCCTCTTGGAGTTAAAAGTAAAAACTTGGCCGAGCCTCTACTAGAAACGGAGAGCATGCAAGAT
Organism: Lolium rigidum; assembly: GCF_022539505.1. Taxonomy (NCBI): domain Eukaryota; kingdom Viridiplantae; phylum Streptophyta; class Magnoliopsida; order Poales; family Poaceae; genus Lolium; species Lolium rigidum. Next base: position 256,988,566 of record NC_061510.1, read on the forward strand.
CATAAACAACACATGTATAATAACTTGATAATTAACATGACATAGTATTCTCTATCCATCGGATCCCGACAAACACAACATATAGAATTACGAGATAGATGATCTTGATCATGTTAGGCAGCTCACAAGATCCAACAATGAAGCACAATGAGGAGAAGACAACCATCTAGCTACTGCTATGGACCCATAGTCCAGGGGTGAACTACTCACTCATCACTCCGGAGGCGACCATGGCGGTGTAGAGTCCTCCGGGAGATGAATCCCCTCTCCGGCGGGGTGCCGGAGGAGATCTCCGAATCCCCGAGATGGGATCGGCGGCGACGGCGTCTCGGTAAGGTTTTCCGTATCGTGGTTTTTCGCCTCGGGGTTTCGCGACGGAGGCTTTAAGTAGGCGGAAGGGCAGGTCAAGGGGCGTCACGAGGGGCCCACACTATAGGTCGGCGCGGCCGGGGCTTGGGCCGCGCCGCCTATAGCCTGGCCACCTCGTGGCCCCACTTCGTGTGTTCTTCGGTCTTCTGGAGGCTCCGTGGAAAAATAGGGCCACTGGGTTTTCGTTTCGTCCAATTCCGAGAATATTTCGTTACTAGGATTTACGAAACCAAAAACAGCGAGAAAACGGAAGCTGGCACTTCGGCATCTTGTTAATAGGTTAGTTCCGGAAAATGCACGAATATGACATAAAGTGTGCATAAAACATGTAGGTATCATCAATAATATGGCATAGAACATAAGAAATTATCGATACGTCGGAGACGTATCAAGCATCCCAAGCTTAGTTACTGCTCGTCCCGAGCGGGTAAAACGATAACAAAGATAATTTCGAAGTGATATGCCATCATAACCTTGATCATACTATTTGTAAACATATGTAGTGGATGCAGCGATCATAACAATGGTGATGACATGAGTAAACAGGTGAATCATATAGCAAAGACTTTTCATGAATAGTACTTCAAGACAAGTATTAATAAGTCTTGCATAAGAGTTAACTCATAAAGCAATAAATCAAAGTAAAGGTATTGAAGCAACACAAAGGAAGATTAAGTTTCAGCGGTTGCTTTCAACTTGTAACATGTATATCTCATGGATAATTGTCAACATAGAGTAATATAACAAGTACAATATGCAAGTATGTAGGAATCAATGCACAGTTCACACAAGTGTTTGCTTCTTGAGGTGGAGAGAAATAGGTGAACTGACTCAACATAAAAGTAAAGAGAATGGTCCTTCAAAGAGGAAAGCATCGATTGCTATATTTGTGTTAGAGCTTTTATTTTGAAAACATGAAACAATTTTGTCAACGGTAGTAATAAAGCATATGAGTTATGTACATTATATCTTACAAGTTGCAAGTCTCATGCATAGTATACTAATAGTGCCCGCACCTTGTCCTAATTAACTTGGACTACCGGATCTTTGCAATGCACATGTTTTGACCAAGTGTCACAATGGGGTACCTTCATGCCGCTTTGTACAAAGGTCTAAGGAGAAAGCTCGCATTTTGGATTTCTCGCTTTTGATTATTCTCAACTTAGACATCCATACCGGGACAACATGGACAACAGATAATGGACTCCTCTTTAATGCATAAGCATGTGGCAACAATTATTATTCTCATATGAGATTGAGGATATATGTCCAAAGCTGAAACTTCCACCATGAATCATGGCTTTAGTTAGCGGCCCAAAGTTCTTCTCTAACAACATGCATGCTCCAACCATGAAGGTGGTAGATCTCTCTTGCTTCGGACAAGACGGACATGCATAGCAACTCACATGATATCCAACAAAGAATAGTTGATGGCGTCCCCGAAACATGGTTATCGCTCAACAAGCAACTTAATAAGAGATAAAGTGCATAAGTACATATTCAATACCACAATAGTTTTTAAGCTATTTGTCCCATGAGCTATATATTGCAAAGGTGAATGATGGAATTTTAAAGGTAGCACTCAAGCAATTTACTTTGGAATGGCGGATAAATACCATGTAGTAGGTAGGTATGGTGGACACAAATGGCATAGTGGTTGGCTCAAGGATTTTGGATGCATGAGAAGTATTCCCTCTCGATACAAGGTTTAGGCTAGCAAGGTTATTTGAAACAAACACAAGGATGAACGGTACAGCAAAACTCACATAAAATACATATGGTAAACATTATAAGACTCCATACCGTCTTCCTTGTTGTTCAAAACTCAATACTAGATGTTATCTAGACTCTAGAGAAACCAAATATGCAAACCAAATTAGCAAGCTCTAAGTATTTCTTCATTAATGGGTGCAAAGTATATGATGCAAGAGCTTAAACATGAGCACAACAATTGCCAAGTATCAAATTATCCAAGACATTATAGCAATTTACTACATGTATCATTTTCCAATTCCAACCATATAACAATTTAACGAAGAAGAACTTCGCCATGAATACTATGAGTAGAGCCTAAGGACATATTTGTCCATATGCAACAACGGAGCGTGTCTCTCTCCCATAAAGTGAATGCTAGGATCCATTTTATTCAAACAAAACAAAAAACAAAAACAAACCGACGCTCCAAGCAAAGTACATAAGATGTGGCCGAATAAAAATATAGTTTCGGGGAGGAACCCGATAATGTTGTCGATGAAGAAGGGGATGCCTTGGGCATCCCCAAGCTTAGACGCTTGAGTCTTCTTAATATATGCAGGGGTGAACCACCGGGGCATCCCCAAGCTTAGAGCTTTCACTCTCCTTGATCATATTGCATCATACTCCTCTCTTGACCCTTGAAAACTTCCTCCACACCAAACTCGAAACAACTCATTAGAGGGTTAGTGCATAATAAAAATTCACATGTTCAGAGGTGACACAATCATTCTTAACACTTCTGGACATTGCATAAAGCTACTCGGACATTAATGGATCAAAGAAATTCATCCAACATAGCAAAAGAGGCAATGCGAAATAAAAGACAGAATTTGTCAAAACAGAACAGTCCGTAAAGATGGATTTTATTAGGCCACCAGACTTGCTCAAACGAAAATGCTCAAATTGAATGAAAGTTGCGTACGTATCTGAGGATCATGCTCGTAAATTGGCGTAATTTTCTGAGCTACGTACAGGGAGATAGACCCAGATTCGTGACAGACAAAGAAATCTGGAACTCGCGCAGTAATCCAAATCTAGTACTTACTTTTCTATCAAAGACTTTACTTGGCACAACAAAACATAAAACTAAGATAAGGAGAGGTTGCTACAGTAGTAAACAACTTCCAAGACACAAATATAAAACAAAAATACTGGAGTAAAAACATGAGTTGTCTCCCATAAGCGCTTTTCTTTAACGCCTTTCAGCTAGGCGCAGAAAGTGTATATCAAGTATTATCGAAGGGTGGTGCGTCAACCTTACCTTGGGCTTTACCCTTACCTTTCTTATTGTTTTTCCTTCCCTTTGGTTTAGGGAATATATGATTTCCCCTGGCATAGAGGTGAATTTCGGAGTGCCTTTTCCCACATCAATGATTGCTCCCAATAGTTTCAACGAGGGATCTCCCGAGTATGATTTTTCCTGTTTCAATAACAAGATAATCAATGGATATTGTTCTTCCAAGTATGGTTGTATGCACACCTGCAGCTACTCCCTTAGGAATTATAATAGAGTTATCAATGAGAGTTATCTCTTCTCCTCCTTCATCGACTCCCCAAAGTTTCAAAGATTTATAAATGCTTTCAGGCATAAGGCAAAATTCATA
>NC_061510.1:256992393-257093378 GCF_022539505.1 Lolium rigidum
AAATCAGGGGGTCAAAAAAATCCAAGAATAGAAAGAATTTTGGTTCATAGAGGATGACATGCGGGACCCATGATCCTGCATCGTAAACGGCTCGATCGGAGAACGTTGAACAAGATGGCGCGATCGAGAAAAAAAACAATGCCAGAGAGGCTGCCATCTGGGCCCTACATCCCTCGGCGGTGCGGATTTGCGTTGACTCGGCCGGCGAACCCGAGAATTCGCGATGCACCACGTCCCGGGCCACCATACGCGACGTTTTGGCCGCTTTCGTCGGGCTAGGTGGCCTCAAAAACGAGAAAAAAAAAGTTTTGACATGCACCACGGAGGGACCAAAATTGTCGGCCATGGTACACCAGCAACCACGGCGCGACTTCAACTTCGTCGGCCATGGCAACTTTTCTTGTAGTGTATCTTGAAGACAGCAATGTCCAAGGGGGAGTGTTAGGAAATATTGTGGCTAGAAGTTAGCGTCAGTTGTAGGCTAATGTAGCAGTTAATATTTCCATTAGGATAACTGCTTGCAGTTAACATTTGTCCATTGCAATTGCCTAGCGTTGTCTAAACGCAACCATCCCAAGGGATGCATGTAAACCGACTATGTACTCACGACTGTTGGGGTACTATAAATACCCCAGGTCCCTATCAATGAAAGTATCCATTTGCCATTCTATCTTTGTCTCTCTTCAAAATTAAGCTGGAAGTCTCGAGATAAGACCGATTTTGAATTAATAAAGACATCGATCGGTTACAAGTTACACCATGAGTTACAAGTTTCAAGGTACACGCGCCAATCGCACGCACCAATCGCACAGCCAAACTAACAACAACAAAATAACATAGAAAAACATGACGCCGAAGTGCTGGCTTGATCTAGGACGACGGAATCTAGGTGGAGCAATCACGAGCATACGCACACCAACAAATCTCACCGCACCAAAAATGCAGCCCAAGGAGGAACCCGGTGATTTGACGGCAGTCTAGAAGAGCTCGAGGATCCAAGAAAAGGGGTCTTGCGATCACTCCTCCAAGAAAGTGCATGGAGCGACAAAGTGTCAACGTCATCCACAGAGACCGAGGTCCTACAAAGTTTTCACCTAGACCCGAAATCTCCACCCCCTAGAGCCCGAGTTAGGTCCAGATCAAACACGACATCTTCCCGTGGCTTGGGAATAGGAACATCGGAAAAAGCTATATGGCCAGGAGCCGACCTAGGAAAGCCCCTCTCCCCAAGGCGCTAGGGAAGCCACCAACAACCGCAATAAACCGTGTAAAAGCAGTCAGACCGATGTTGCATGAGGGCTGCGACACCAACGTGAGGTCACATGGTGATCCACAATACACCACCAGAGAGGCTTGCATGAAGCGAGGCCATCAAAGAAACCAGTTTGAGGCGAAGGGACAGGGTCTATCAATCAATTCGTACTGGAGGGACCTCATCGGGATGCCTTCAACAAGGTAATGACACTGCAGGTGACGCCATCACCGGCACATGCCAGAGCCATGCGCAACTTTTGCCAAGGTGTAACCCGATCAAAAATTAGGCCGATGTCGCGACCACGTAGAGCGGAAATAGCATAAATCACAACCGCGCCACCAAATCAAATCGAACGATGGTCCAGCCCCAATTGGACTCACCCGCAGGATGAACGCAACAGCTGGCTGGCCAGGCCCGGCAAGACCCGAATCTAAGCATCACCAACGAGCTAGCTCTACGCCACCACGACGGCCACACCATCCGTAGCGAACCAACACCTTTGTAAGGGTACATTGCCCCTATGTATGGTCTTGGTAATTAATGACAACCCCTATGGACTAATGTTTGCATTGAGTTTATATGAAGGAATATTTCATACTCCCTCCGTTTCAATCTATAATGCCTATAGATTTTCTGCATTTGTTTCATAATATAAGAGTAGATCTGCGTTTATTTGTAAAGAACCCCTTCAACCGATCAGCTGAATAGCAGAAAATAAGGAAACTTATCTGATCCCGTGCATAAAATCGGGAACTGATTTACGGTACAACCTCCTATAGGCATTATAGACTGAAAATAAGGCGTTCTTGTGTTAAAAAATGACTTGCGCTAATTACCGTGCAGAAAATCTATAGGCATTATAGATTGAAACGGAGGGAGTATGTACTACTTGTAGTCTATGTGTTGGATTCAAGCATGGATGCCATGAAGATAAAAGATATACCTTGAGTATTGGCATCAAGATCATCGATTTGAAGACATATATGTGATATGATCAAGAAGAAGAAATGAAGATGGAGTTCTTATGTGGAACTCAACATTAGCCATGCTCTAGCTTATGTGTTAAGCAATGAATGATCAAGATCTTGAGTGCTTGATTCCAAGTGAAGAATTCAAGATATGGCTCTAAGTCGGTGATAGTCTCATGAGTTGAGCTATGGTTGACTAAGATTTAGAGCATGCAAACAAATGATGAGTTCTCATATAGTATGATAGAGCATGAGAAGATACAAGGTTGACCAATACAAAGAGTGAAGAATAGATTCAAATTTGGTCAACACATAAAGCATGAAGAATGTGCCACGTGAAGTCATGTGGTATCTTTTCATGAGAATGCATAAAAAGTGAGATCTCATATAGCCCATGAGAGGATGACATCAAGTGGTGATCGTCATCAAGGTTGAGTTGGGTAAGTTCAAGATGAGCATCTCAAGAGGATCACATGCTTGAAGCTTGTCGCTCATTTGGCGATAATGGACATGTGAAGATGTGCTTAATGAAGCTATCCCATAGTGGCGTATGGGGGAGCAAATCACGAGTCTTCACGAAACAACATGTAACATCCCAAATTTTCAAACAATTATTAAAAATCAATCCTACGTGATTTTGAGTTGATTCCAACTCTCATAAATCACATTTCACATACTCTACATGTTTATGTAAAAACATCACATAGTTGTTTGTATGATCATGGACTAGAGAAAAATAATGGCTATGTAGCTATTTCTAGTCCATTTAAATTATCCAAAATTATTTCCTAATTAGTATGAGAGGTTTCCTCTCATTTAAATCATGGTCCTAAGCAATTCAAAGTGATGTGTTGACTTGGTCTATATCATCTCATAATGGATTACTTAGAGACATTAAATTGTTGTAAGAGCAAGGTTTAAATTGTGTGAGGTTAGTACCCCATTTAAATCATTTTTCCCAAATAATAGATATGAAGTGTTGACCTTGATCAACATGAATTCATACCTTATTATTATTTGAGGAAATTAAATTGTAAAAAGATTCAATGAGAGGAAATTATTTCTCTCTTACAAGTTTTCTTAACACACAAGCCAAGCCCTTTTGATTAGTGTTGTGGTGATAGAATAGCTTGTGTGAACCATGTGTGTGCTTAGTATAGCCTTAAGACTTGCTTGGTGATTGTATTCCTCGTATTTCGATAATAGACTCTAGTACCGGAGACTATCAAGAGGAGGAGGTCTTCTACCAAGAGGAATAAGAAGAGAACTTTGATCACTACCCCAACCAAGGCAAGCTAATATTCTTGCAAGCTACATTAGTGCAAAGCTCTCCTTGAGCAAGACACTATTACCCTATTATCTTGTGTTTTACTTTACCAATCCCAGTTTTTATCTCTCAAAGCTTTACTTTGCTTTACAAGATTACTTTTATAGTTAACTTGAGTCTAGTTGTGAAGTAGTACAAGAGTATCAAAGTTAGCCTAGAAAGGTACAAGCTAGTTAGCACCCCTCATGCTTAGTTGCTAGTGCTAAATTAAAAGTGACTACTCTAGCTGGGAACTTGTGAAGCTTTTGAATTCTGAAAACCTTGGAATGATGAGTCATTCCATTGAAATTTTTTGAAGGTGAATGTGACTTGGATGAAATGGTGTTTTCGATGAAAACTGATGATTGGGTTCGGATGCGATACCCTTCCAATTCTTGAGTACCCCCACAATACCTAATTATGGGTAAGGCTTTAGCTGGAAATTTACGTGTCTTAGTATGGGTTCCCTCTGAACAAGCGTCATAGAGGTTATGCCGAGGCTGCCTCCGTTGAAAGTGAAATGACGTGAAATGAGGTGAATGTACGACCCAAGCCCTGTGCAGTTCCCGAGATAACAGTTGGCTATCACCGGGAGGCCAAGCTCATGGGGAGAGGTGCCTATACTAGGGTGTGTAAGTGAAAGGTGAATGGTTGATGATCCACATACTGAGCTATGATTATTCAGGGTTATCCCTGACGGATGTAATCAAATATTGTGGCACAAGTGTGCAACCTCTGCAGAGTGTAAACCTATTCGAATAGCCGCGTCCGCGGTCATGGACAGTTGGTAAGGCAATACTGTTCCGTCATCAGAACTTTTCCAAAATATGAATGGTGTTGTGACTTGAGTTTGAAAGGTGACTTTGACTTTGACTCACAGCAGAGTTGTGGGAATGACACTAATGTTCCCACTGAAGTTAAGTTAGGCAAATGAGGAGCCTTTGTTTACTAAATACTTGTGAAATAAAATTGGCTTTATACAAATGAACTTAGAGCTTAGAACCCCATTGATATAGTTGAGAGTGCTTACATTAGTATTAGTTTGCGAGTACTTTAAAGTACTCACGGCTGTGTCCCTGGCTATTCAAATGGCCAGACTATGAAGATGAGCCCCAGTACCAGGATGAAGGACAGCAGGACGTCTACGACAACTAGGACTACTCTCGACGTCAACGCTGTACTGTGGAACAGATGGACCTCTACTACGTATTTCCTTTATTGTGTTATGTATTTGATCTTTAGATCAATTGTTGTAATGAGACTGGATCATGTGATCCTTTTTATGTAAAACTATTATGGTGTTGTAATGAATGATGTTTTGTGATATCAATCTATTATGTCTCGCAAAAACAATATTCCTGGGATTGCGATGAATGGTGTAATAGGCATCTGGACTTAAAAATCCGGGTGTTGACAAGTTGGTATCAGAGCCATTGTTTGACCTTATGAGACCCTAGTTAGAATGGACGTCTGAAAAACTTAGTTTCAAAACAAATGAAGTGAATATTTATGAAAAATTATTCTCACTCTTACCCTTGAGATGTTTTCAAAATGAGAAACCCATGCTCTACTTTTCCTTATATTACGACATAAAATTTTGACACACTTGCTCACTTCTCTAACTTACTCATCCTAATTGCTCACAGATGGAGTACAACTGTGAGTCCTATCAGCTTGGCCACGGAGGAAACTTAATGTTCGAGAAATATTTGAAGCAACTAGTTGAATATCTAGGACGACCGTATCCCGAATTCTTCGGGATACCACTCAATAATCAGTCGGGAAGACAACCTCGGTGGGAAGTTACTGCAGATCTGAGAGGAAAGCTTGGAGCCCCAATATGGGAAACCATCTGGTTTTCTGTAACGGGAAACACCTGGAAGGATGGAATAGCCAAAGCCATGCAGGAAGAAATTGCTCGTCTGTGTGGACAAAATGAGAACAAGATCAAGAACACTCGCTTCTTCTACTACCCAAGACATGACCCCATGGGAAGACCAATAACCATGCCACCGCACCCGGAGATGAACTACTATGTTGCATACCTGTATTTCATGCCGCAAGGAGTTGGACAACGCTCGCGCCTTTCGCCAAGCACATTACACGTGAAGACGAAGAATCCACCCTGAAGAGTAGTATCACTAAAGCACTTGAGTAGGTGTGAGTTTGTATCAGGATACCCTTGTATCATAGAACGAATGAATGGTTCTTAAAACCACCGGTGTGTTAGTTATGTAATGTGTGATGCTTGGTATGAATGAAAAAGTGTTGTTGGTTTTTACCCCCTCAACACTACTCAAGTTTTCAAGTTTTGAACTTTTTGAACTTTAAACAAAACAAACCATAGAAATTTCCCTCTTATCTTATCATCTACCTCAATGTTCAGATGGCCCCACCAACCCGCAGCACCAACCAAGACGCCATGATGCAGATGCTGCAGATGATGATGGCAGACCGAGAAGCTGAGAGAGCTGAAAGGCAAGCCAATATTGCCGCACTGCAACAGATAGCCCAGAACAATCAAGGCCATGGAAACCATGACCACCCTGGGTCAAAGCTGAAGAACTTTCACAACACCAACCCACCCATGTTCAGCAAGACCGAAGAGCCACTGGACGCAGATGATTGGCTCCAGACAATGGAGAACAACCTGGAAGTTGCGGGAGTAGAAGCCGCAGAAAAAGTACTGTTCGCCACTCACTACCTGTCAGGACCTGCAAGAGCCTGGTGGATGATACGTCTCCGACGTATCGATAATTTCTTGTGTTCCATGCCACATTATTGATGATATCTACATGTTTTATGCACACTTTATGTCATTATCATGCGTTTTCTGGAACTAACCTATTAACAAGATGCCGAAGTGCCGGTTCTGTTTTCTCGCTGTTTTTGGTTTCGAAATCCTAGTAACGAAATATTCTCGGAATTGGACGAAATCAACGCCCAGGTTCCTATTTTGCCCGGAAGCATCCAGAACACCCGAGAGCCGCCAGAGGAGGGCCCTGTGGGCCCCAGACGACAGGGTGGCGCGGCCAGGGCCTGGGCCGCGCCCCCCTATGGTGTCGCCGCCTCGTTGACCCTCCGACGCCACCTCTTCGCCTATAAGAAGCCCCTCGACCTAAAACCACGATACGAAAAAGCCACGGTACGAGAAACCTTCCAGAGCCGCCGCCATCGCGAAGCCAAGATCTGGGGGACAGGAGTCTCTCGTTCCGGCACGCCGCCGGGACGGGGAAGTGCCCCCGAAGGCTCCTCCATCGACACCACCGCCATCTCCATCAACGCTGCTGTCTCCCATGAGGAGGGAGTAGTTCTCCATCGAGGCTCGGGGCTGTACCGGTAGCTATGTGGTTCATCTCTCTCCTATGTACTTCAATACAATAATCTCATGAGCTGCCTTACATGATTGAGATTCATATGATGATGCTTGTAATCTAGATGTCATTATGCTAGTCAAGTGGGTTTTACTTATGTGATCTCCGGAGACTCCTTGTCCCACGTGTGTAAAGGTGACAAGTGTGTGCACCGTGTGGGTCTCTTAGGCTATATTTCACAGAATACTTATTCACTGTTATGAATGGCGTAGTGAAGTGCTTATTTATATCTCTTTATGATTGCAATGTGTTTTGTATCACAATTTATCTATGTGCTACTCTAGTGATGTTATTAAAGTAGTTTTATTCCTCCCGCACGGTGTAATGGTGACAAGTGTGTGCATCCGTGTTAGTACTTGGCGTAGGCTATGATTATGATCTCTTGTAGATTATGAAGTTAACTATTGCTATGATGGTATTGATGTGATCTATTCCTCCTACATAGTGTGAAGGTGACAGTGTGCATGCTATGTTAGTACTTGGTTTAGTTGTGTTGATCTGTCATGCACTCTAAGGTTATTTAAATATGAACATTGAATATTGTGGAGCTTGTTAACTCCGGCATTGAGGGTTCGTGTAATCCTACGCAATTAGTGGTGTTCATCATCCAACAAGAGAGTGTAGAGTATGCATTTATCTATTCTGTTATGTGATCAAAGTTGAGAGTGTCCACTAGTGAAAGTCTAATCCCTAGGCCTTGTTCCTAAATACTGCTATCACTCGCTTGTTTACTTGTTTTATCTGCGTTACTACTGCTTGTTTACTGTCCTGGGCAAAGCACTTTTCTGGTGCCGTTGCCACTGCTCATACTTATTTATACCACCTGTATTTCACTATCTCTTCGCCGAACTAGTGCACCTATTAGGTGTGTTGGGGACACAAGAGACTTCTTGCTTTGTGGTTGCGAGGGTTGCATGAGAGGGATATCTTTGACCTCTTCCTCCCCGAGATCGATAAACCTTGGGTGATCCACTTAAGGGAAACTTGCTGCTGTTTTACAAACCTCTCGCTCTTGGAGGCCCAACACTCGTCTACAAGAATAGAAGCTCCCGTAGACATCAAGCTATTTTCTGGCGCCGTTGCCGAGGAGGAAAGGTAAAAGGTACTCACACTCCGGATCTCGGCTACTAAGCTATTTTCGCCATTGTAAGTACTCGAAGCTATTTCCTTTATATCCTGCAATTGCATCTTTTTGTTTCTTGTTTACACTAGTTAGGCATAATGGACAACAATGAGCTTCTTATTCTATTTCCTGATTTAAGACATGGATGGTTTGATTGGAAAATTAAAAAACCTATGGAACCTTATTTGCATGCTGGTAGTAATATTAGTATGAACGCTTTGAACACCATTGTTGATAATAATATAGAAAGTTCTAAGCTTGGGGAAGCTGGTTTTCATGATCTTTTTAGTCCCCCAAGCATTGAGGAGAAAATTTTCTTTGATGATACTTTGCCTCCTATTTATGATGATTATAATGATAGTGGTCTTTTGGTTCCACCTACTATGGAGGATAAAGTTTATTATGATGATATTATGCCTCCTATATTTGACGATGAGAATAATAATGATAGCTACTTTGTTGAATTTGCTCCCACTACAACTAATAAAATTGATTATGCCTATGCGGAGAGTAATAATTTTATGCATGAGACTCATGATAAGAATGCTTTATGTGATAGTTATATTGTTGAGTTTGCTCATGGTACTACTGAAAGTTATTATGAGAGGAAAATATGGTTGTAGAAATTTTCATGTTACTAAAATGCCTCTCTATGTGCTGAAATTTTTGAAGCTACACTTGTTTTATCTTCCTATGCTTGTTACTTTGCTCTTCATGAACTTGTTTATTTACAAGATTCCTATGCATAGGAAGCATGTTAGACTTAAATTTGTTTTGAATTTGCTTCTTGATGCTCTCTTTTGCTTCATACTCTATTTTTCATGTGAGCATCATTAAAACTGCTGAGCCCATCTTAACGGCTATAAAGAAAGAACTTCTTGGGAGATAACTCATGTGTTTATTTTGCTACAGTACCTCTATTTTATATTTGTGTATTGGAAGTTGTTACTACTGTAGCAACCTCTCCTTATCTTATTTTATTGCATTTGTTGTGCCAAGTAAAGTCGTTGATAGTAAAGTAAATACTAGATTTGGATTACTGCGCAGAAACAGATTTCTTTGCTGTCACAAATCTGGGTCTAATTCTTTGTAGGTAACTCAGAAAATTATGCCAATTTACGTGAGTGATACTCAGATATGTACGCAACTTTCATTAAATTTTGGCATTTTCATTTGAGCAATTCTGGTGCCTTAATAAAATCCATCTTTACGGACTGTTCTGTTTTGACAGATTCTGCCTTTTATTTCGCGTTGCCTCTTTTGCTATGTTGGATGAATTTCTTTGATCCATTAATGTCCAGTAGCTTTATGCAATGTCCAGAAGTTTTAAGAATGATTGTGTCACCTCTGAACATGTTAATTTTTATTGTGCACTAACCCTCTAATGAGTTGTTTCGAGTTTGGTGTGGAGGAAGTTTTCAAGGATCAAGAGAGGAGTATGATACAATATGATCAAGGAGAGTGAAAGCTCTAAGCTTGGGGATGCCCCGGTGGTTCACCCCTGCATATTCTAAGAAGACTCAAGCGTCTAAGCTTGGGGATGCCCAAGGCATCCCCTTCTTCATCGACAACATTATCGGGTTCCTCCCCGAAACTATATTTTTATTCCGTCACATCTTATGCACTTTGCTTGGAGCGTCGGTTTGTTTTTGTTTTGTTTGAATAAAATGGATCCTAGCATTCACTCGTATGGGAGAGAGACACGCTCCGCTGTAGCATATGGACAAGTATGTCCTTAGGCTTTACTCATAGTATTCATGGCGAAGTTTCTTCTTCGTTAAATTGTTATATGGTTGGAATTGGAAAATGCTACATGTAGTAATTCTAAAATGTCTTGGATAATTTGATACTTGGCAATTGTTGTGCTCATGTTTAAGCTCTTGCATCATATACTTTGCACCCATTAATGAAGAAACACTTAGAGCTTGCTAATTTGGTTTGCATATTTGGTTTCTCTAAAGTCTAGATAATTTCTAGTATTGAGTTTTGAACAACAAGAAAGACGGTGAAGAGTCTTATAATGTTTACAATATGTCTTTTATGTGAGTTTTGCTGCACCGTTCATCCTTGTGTTTGTTTCAAATAACCTTGCTAGCCTAAACCTTGTATCGAGAGGGAATACTTCTCATGCATCCAAAATCCTTGAGCCAACCACTATGCCATTTGTGTCCACCATACCTACCTACTACATGGTATTTCTCCGCCATTCCAAAGTAAATTGCTTGAGTGCTACCTTTAAATAATTCAAAATTTATCACCTCTTATTTGTGTCAATGTTTTATAGCTCATGAGGAAGTATGTGGTGTTTTATCTTTCAATCTTGTCATTTACTCCTGACAGACTTTCACAATGGACTAGTGGCACATCCGCTTATCCAATAATTTTGCAAAAAGAGCTGGCAATGGGGTTCCCAGCCCCAATTAATTAACTTTCATTAATAATTCTCTTCACATGTTTTGCTCTGATTCATCAGTAAGCAACTTAATTTTGCAAATAGACACTCCTCCATGGTATGTGAATGTTGGAAGGCACCCGAGGATTCGGTTAGCCATGGCTTGTGTAAGCAAAAGGTTGGGAGGAGTGTCATCCATAAATAATGAAACTAAAGTACATGTGTAAACAAAAGAGAAGAGGGATGATCTACCTTGCTGGTAGAGATAACGTCCTTCATGGGAGCCGCTCTTGAAAGTCTGGTTGATGAGGTAGTTAGAGTGCCCACTACCATTCGTTGACAACAACAAACACCTCTCAAAATTTTACTTTTATGCTCTCTTTATGTTTTCAAAATAAAAGCTCTAGCACAAATATAGCAATCGATGCTTTTCCTCTGCGAAGGACCTTTCTTTTACTTTTATGTTGAGTCAGTTCACCTATTTCTCTCCACCTCAAGAAGCAAACACTTGTGTGAACCGTGCATTGATTCTTACATACTTGCTTATTGCACTTGTTATATTGCTTTGCATTGACAATTATCCATGAGATATACATGTTACAAGTTGAAAGCAACCGCTGAAACTTAATCTTCCATTGTGTTGCTTCAATGTCTTTACTTTAAATTATTGCTTTATGAGTTAACTCTTATGCAAGACTTATTGATGCCTGTCTTGAAAGTGCTATTCATGAAAAGTCATTGCTTTATGATTCAGTTGTTTACTCATTTCATTACCATTGTTTTGATCGCTGCATTCATTACATATGTTTACAATATGATCAAGTTTATGATGGCATGTCACTCCAGAAATTATCTTTGTTTATCGTTTACCTGCTCGGGACGAGCAGAAACTAAGCTTGGGGATGCTGATACGTCTCCGACGTATCGATAATTTCTTGTGTTCCATGCCACATTATTGATGATATCTACATGTTTTATACACACTTTATGTCATTATCATGCGTTTTTTGGAACTAACCTATTAACAAGATGCCGAAGTGCCAGTTCCTGTTTTCTGCTGTTTTTGGTTTCAGAAATCCTAGTAACGAAATATTCTCGGAATTGGACGAAATCAACGCCCAGGTTCCTATTTTGCCCGGAAGCATCCGGAACACCCGAGAGCCGCGGAGGAGGGCCCCGTGGGCCCCGGACGACGAGGTGGCGCGGCCGGGGCTCGGGCCGCCCCCCTATGGTGTCGCCGCCTCGTTGACCCTCCGACGCCGCCTCTTCGCCTATAAGAAGCCCCTCGACCTAAAACCACGATACGAAAAAGCCACGGTACGAGAAACCTTCCAGAGCCGCCGCCATCGCGAAGCCAAGATCTGGGGGACAGGAGTCTCTGTTCCGGCACGCCGCCGGGACGGGGAAGTGCCCCCGGAAGGCTCCTCCATCGACACCACCGCCATCTCCATCAACGCTGCTGTCTCCCATGAGGAGGGAGTAGTTCTCCATCGAGGCTCGGGGCTGTACCGGTAGCTATGTGGTTCATCTCTCTCCTATGTACTTCAATACAATAATCTCATGAGCTGCCTTACATGATTGAGATTCATATGATGATGCTTGTAATCTAGATGTCATTATGCTAGTCAAGGGGGTTTTACTTATGTGATCTCCGGAGACTCCTTGTCCCACGTGTGTAAAGGTGACAGTGTGTGCACCGTGTGGGTCTCTTAGGCTATATTTCACAGTAATACTTATTCACCGTTATGAATGGCGTAGTGAAGTGCTTATTTATATCTCTTTATGATTGCAATGTGTTTTGTATCACAATTTATCTATGTGCTACTCTAGTGATGTTATTAAAGTAGTTTTATTCCTCCCGCACGGTGTAATGGTGACGAGTGTGTGCATCCGTGTTAGTACTTGGCGTAGGCTATGATTATGATCTCTTGTAGATTATGAAGTTAACTATTGCTATGATGGTATTGATGTGATCTATTCCTCCTACATAGTGTGAAGGTGACAAGTGTGCATGCTATGTTAGTACTTGGTTTAGTTGTGTTGATCTGTCATGCACTCTAAGGTTATTTAAATATGAACATTGAATATTGTGGAGCTTGTTAACTCCGGCATTGAGGGTTCGTGTAATCCTACGCAATTAGTGGTGTTCATCATCCAACAAGAGAGTGTAGAGTATGCATTTATCTATTCTGTTATGTGATCAAAGTTGAGAGTGTCCACTAGTGAAAGTCTAATCCCTAGGCCTTGTTCCTAAATATCGCTATCGCTGCTTGTTTACTTGTTTTACTGCGTTACTACTGCTGCGTTACTACTGCTTGTTTACCTGTCCCGGGCAAAGCACTTTTCCGGTGCCGTTGCCACCGCTCATACTTATTTATACCACCCGTATTTCACTATCTCTTCGCCGAACTAGTGCACCTATTAGGTGTGTTGGGGACACAAGAGACTTCTTGCTTTGTGGTTGCAGGGTTGCATGAGAGGGATATCTTTGACCTCTTCCTCCCTGAGATCGATAAACCTTGGGTGATCCACTTAAGGGAAACTTGCTGCTGTTCTACAAACCTCTGCTCTTGGAGGCCCAACACTGTCTACAAGAATAGAAGCTCCCGTAGACATCAGTGGACAAGTGCCCGTGCAATGAATTCGGGACAAATGATGACTTGGGAAGACTTCAAACTCAAGTTCAGCAAATACCATGTGCCCCAAGGACTGATCAAGAAGATGAGAGACGAGTTCCGTGAACTCAAACAAGGAAGGATGTCCGTGGTGGAATATCGCGACAGATTTCTCACTCTATCAAGGTACGCCCCGGATGAGACCGACACCAACGAGAAGAGGAAGGAAAGATTTCTGAATGGACTGCATGATGAAATGCAAACTGTGTTAGTGAACATTCCGTTCGCTGACTTGGAAGCCCTTGTGGACTCAGCCATACAGATGGAAGGGAAGCTGCATCAAGCCAACGAAAACCGCAAGCGCAAGATGATGAACCAGAATGGACCCACCATACCCAGAAGTACCGCAACAATTCATCTTGAGGATTTATCCCAAGACACAACAAGCCAACTGCTCAGACGTATCGCCCAAACTACTCCCACAATAATGGAGGACACCCGAAGCCCGGAGGCAACAACCACAACAACAACAACAATCACAACAACCCCAACAACAACAACCCCCACAATGGTAACAACAACGCCACCAATACTGCCCCAAGGACTGGGAGCAATGCCATCCCCGTCACCCCAAAAGACAAATCAACGATAATCTGCTATGAATGTGGAACTGTGGGTCATTACTCCAATGAATGCCCCAAGAAGCTTGCCAAGACAATGTAATATCCCAGGTTTAGAGGCAATAAAATGAGAGAACACCAAAGTGTGCATTGCATTCATGCATAGAAAATCCGGGGGATTTTCGCGCTTTCAAATAAAACTTACCACAGTAACTGAAGTTTCACTTGACTTGCTGGAACTGAAGTAGATCATCAAGTCAAGCGCTATAAACTTCACTGTGATCCTTGCTAAAACCTTGTTTTGGGTAGAGATGATTTGATCTATGGGCTAGATCAAATAGAAGTAGATTTACAACAAACAACACCTTAAGTAAGGATTAACTACAAGATCTTATAAAGGATCTTAACATGCCATTCCTTACAACAACACATGAATAATTATTCAACCATAAATCAAAGAACACAATTAATTAAGAAACTATTCTTTACTTATCTTACCCATGTCTTCTACTAAATAAATGTTCCTACCATGAGTCACATGGTATAGCTTTTCCATTACAATACTTGAATCCATGTCAAGAGAATTCATATTCATTCTTCATTAAACCTTGACCATTCCAACCTTGCTTCCCAACTCATATCTTTAAACCTTAGAGAAAGGAGAGAATCATCAATATGCTTATATCATCCATTAAATAGAACCTAGCTAAATATTTAAACCTTGTCCAAGGGGGTAATTGTTGATACTAACCAATGTTATAATAAGTATAAGTAAAGTATTAAACCCTATTTGACCTAGCTAAAACTTGATAGTAAGTAAGAACCTATTCTTCTAGTAATTATAGAGAGGCAAGTGTTGTGATCATTACACCTTGGTAATGATCATAAACTCTAGAGAACCCTACCTATTCGGAAGAGCTCAACCTAAAGAGGCATACTCAAGTATATGGACTTATACTTGATCTTGGAGAGAGAACCATGATTTACTAATGAATTATTATGAGGCCAATACTTTGATCATTACAAATTGGGTGATGATCATAAACCCTAAGAAATCTAAGTGAGTGTGTTGAGAGAAGTATTAAAGAAGAGAGACTAGTGAGGAATAAGTGGATCATGTCTAATGCATGATTTTACTTTATAAATTAAGATGATAAGTTAAACATATATATGTGATCCATAGATCTAATCTATCACATGAAATGATAAATATATCAATAGTAGTTAATCCAGACCAATACTCATGCCTTGTATAGAGTAGTATTGATATGGTATCCAAACCTTGCCTGTCCAAACACTTGCTACAAATCTAGCATTGCCTTGATACACTAATTCTATCTAAGTGAGGAGGAGGAACCCTAGCCAATTAAACATAACCAAGCTTATGCTCATACCTAATCCTAGTTGTATATCACTTGGGTGATCACTACTTAAAACCCTAGACCATATTTGAATTCCAATCCAAGTATTACTTTGGATTATAATTATAACCCTGCCATGCCTCATGCCTATTTAAACTTCAATTAATGAAGCATCACCAAAACCCTACACCCTTTCACATGGGATTCAATTCACATGAAATATTGTCCTAACTTGTGTATCATGTATCACAAGTATAATTTAAGCCATATATGCCTAAGCTTAAATGTTATTGAAGTAAGTAAAGTGAACAATGATAAGCTTGGGAATTATATTAACAAGTGCAAGCCAGAATTTGCTAAGCAAGATTAGTGAATATAGTGTTTATTCAACCATATTCTTAAACCTTTGGAAACAATTCTCCACACAAAATCATGATCACATTTCCATCCTCAATTTCACCACTACATAAAATACTAGCCATAATTAATTTATATGTGAACCTCACTATTGTTAAGTAATAACAAAACTTAATGACATGTTTACTATGCACTGGTTATAAACTTCAAATCATTCAAAATAGGTTTGGTTCCCAAATTTAAAAGAATTGAGATAAATCATTAAACCATATCTACCTTATTTATACTTCACCAAAGCATCAATATAATCAAATATTAAATATTTGTTTGAACAAAACAAATATGCAGCAAGTAGTACTATCAAGTTCTATTATGATTCAAATAATTTAGGACCTGCAAAATAAGATAGAGTTCAAATTTGAAATCAAATAGTAAATTCAAACCAGAAAATAAAACGAGAAAGATTTAAAAAGGAAAAGAGAGAGGAAAACTTTACCTGTCCACCGAAGCGAGCCGCAGCAGCCCAAGCCAGCACTGCGAGCAGCCCGAAGCATCGGAGCCAACGACCAAGCCCACCAGCAGCCCTAGCCCAAGACGGATACCGATTCGGTCGCTTTAAAAATCGTGCAAAGGAGAGGCGTCGTCTTCGTCTACCTCTCCGAGCTCGACACCGCGGCGGCGCCGGTAGACGCCGTTCTCGTCGACGATAGGGATGCCCGAACGCGGCAGAACGTTCCAGAACTCCTCCCTAGGACTCTCGCGTCCGAGCCTATCCGAAAACAAAAGATCGGCGCTCGGACAAACTCCCCAGACGCCGCCACCTCTTCACCGTCGCCGTCGTCGTGTCGCAGCCTCCGTGCTCCCCTCAGTCTATAAATAGGGGTGAACGCACCGCCGAGCCCTTCTTGATCTCATCCACTCCTCCAGCATCTTCTCTATCCCTCTCAATCTGCCGCTATCGTCCACCGTACCTCGCCGGAGTCGAGCATGAATTCGAAGTTGTAGGCCACCCCGTGGTCCGGGAGGTAGGCCGAGCAGCACCGCCGTGTTCCGGAGAGTCTCCCGGCAGAAGGAATCGAAGGGGGAAGCTTCCTATCAACGAAATCGACTCGATCCCTTCCGCTCGGGTTCGTCGGAATCCATGGATTTGCCGTCGTCTCCGACCATCAACGCCTCCGTCGAGCACACCATCATCCTCAGGGTGAGTCAGCGCATCTTTAGAGTCCACTTGAGCATCCTAGATCCCTATGTATCTCGGTTTCGAGATCTCGCCGGAGCTCACCGCCGCGGCACACTCGGTTACCGGTGATGCTCCGATGCTCCCCTCGAAAAGCGAGACCACCATTAGCTTTGTCTTGCAGTGCTCGTTCGAATGATCCTAACCACGCATCTCGGGGTGCCCTAAATCGGCGGCGCCACCGTGCTCTGGCCGCCGGCGTTTAAACGTCGGCAAGGTCAAAGCTCATGGTCAATCTTGACCAGTCCTTGCTCACGTGGCATCCAACGTGGCAGTAGCCCCACCTGTCTGTCTTTCTGTGTGTAGAGTGAATCGGTATGTTTAGCCTTTTTAGTTAATTTCAAATTCCAGAAAATAGCTGAAACTTTACAGAAATAGATTAAATTCATTTCAACTCAGAAAAATATGAATAATATATCAAAATGCTCACAAAAATAAACTCTATTCAAATAAAATATAAAACAAAAATGTGTGTCAAAATAAAAATTCATTTATTTTTAACCTTATTAATTATGCCATTTCAATTATTTAAAATACAATTTGAATTCAATAATTAGTGAAGTTTAAAAATTAAATTTTAACTATTCAGTAACTAAGTAAAATGTTAAGATTAATTTTATTTACCATAATTGCATTAACTTCATTCTTAGTGGTAATTCATAAACCCTAAGTGGCATATTACTATTTTTATTTTCTTTAAATAGTAATAACTCAAGAAAATATTAAAAGCCAATATTATTTTGGTAACTTAGTTACCTAAACATCTTTAGTTAACAAGTCATTATTTTAAAACCTAACAATAATTAGGAAACCCTGATTTCTAATTAAACCCTAACTAGTAATTATTTTAATTCTTAAACCCTCTAAAAATTAATAGCATGTTAAAATTATTAATAACTTTATTTCAAATACTTAATCACATTAATTCTAGTACCAAGTATTACTTTAAGAATTGGATCATAATTAAGAAACCCTAGTTTTATTATAAGTTAGAATCTGGATCCCATCATTTTATGTGATCATGTCAAAATGATTTAAACCCTAAAACCCTAGGGGTTTAGCTCATGTAATCATATAAGTTTCATCTATACCTATAGAACCTTAATAAGAAACAAATGAATGCATGCTTATGATCCACTAGCATAAACCAAGTCACACGAGATTATCATTTCATGTTCCTATTCTTAATTAAAACCTATATGATTAACTAGTATCACCTAGGTATAAACCCTAACTTGCTAATTGGATTAGTACCATTAATCACCACTCCTATATACCATACCATTAGGATCAAACTCAACCATCAAAACCTAGTAGAACTATAATGATGAACCCTAGTATCAACCTTGTGTAGTAATTCACATTACATGCTCCTATCCAACTAAACCCTACTTAGGAAATGATAAGCCACTTAGTTTAGGAACCATTAGAGAGTATTTAGTAAAGCAAATGTGAAGCCATAGTAAACCCTAATAGCAAACCTATGGAACCATCTTAATAACCATCCTTTGAAATGATGTATAGGAGAAACCATAGCAATAAATCTACCAATACTTGCTATATAGAAACCCATTCCAAGCTAAGAACCAACTAGTTCCTATTATTGAAACTAAATGAATTCAATAGTAAACCCTAGAAAGCCATAGCTCCTATGTATAGTAGTTCATATTCTTATTTTAACCTGTTCTTCAAAAGTTATTCTTTTGAAGTACAAGTGTCAATCAAACCTTAGAAGCCCAATACTTCTTTGAAATACTTATTATTTCTTAATCAACATGTTCTTCAAAAGTTATTCTTTTAAAATATAGTATAAGTAATCATCAACCATGTTCCGCAGTAACTTAAAATTGACAACTGATCTTACATATTATTCCACCACTATTATTTATGTGTATGATTATTATGATGCCTTATATCACTTGGTTATGATGCTAATATAACCAAACCCTAATAAGAACCTTGTTTGAGAACCATTCTAAAAAGTGCAACCAACCCTAAAGAAATCATTACAACTCATACATCCTAAATCATCGAGGTTAGGTTACGCTCGGGACGATTGCATCTCATACTATGCATTATAGCATCTTTGCCAGTTCTTTAAACATTGTCCTTACCGGACGATGATGGTATTTCAGAATTTTGAGTTATCACGTATCGAAGCTTTTGCCTGCATAATCTTGCAGTCAAGAAAGGCAAGTTCATCGCTTGCTCATGTCATTTGATTATTTTTATCAAACTATATGCAAAGTACTATACTTATCACTCATGCATTGAAAAGCAAATATTATTTTACAATTATGAATATGACTATGTGGTGGGCAATGGAACCATGGTATGTGTTGATATGGTGGAGGTTCCATTGCATGGGTTATATCACCCTAGGATTAATTACCAATGCCGTCCGGTGATTCTAGCGCCGTACATATCGCGTTGACCATAAGATCTATAATGGCCTGGGGAAGTCAGCCGTATCTTTTCCCTTCGCACGCCAACGGATTGGTAGAGACGGTGGGGTGTTGGAGGCACTCGCCGCAATAGGTTGGGATATCCTTTTAAATCCCCATCCATTAGTGATGTTAATCTCTACCATCTATGAGGGATTGTCCGGAGTACACCATGAGTAAAGCCGTATTATCTGGGGAAGTCTACCGGAGGTGTACGGTTGGACAAAAGGGTGGGTTTGCAGTGGTCGCGGAGAAGGC
Source organism: Lolium rigidum (assembly GCF_022539505.1). Classification (NCBI taxonomy): domain Eukaryota; kingdom Viridiplantae; phylum Streptophyta; class Magnoliopsida; order Poales; family Poaceae; genus Lolium; species Lolium rigidum. The sequence continues at coordinate 257,011,704 of NC_061510.1, forward strand.
AGTGATTGGCTTGGACCTTACACCTGGCCCCACACCAAGGAAGTGTGGACGGGAACGATCACCCGGTTGGTATCAAGGATAAGTTCTCTTATGGGAAAAGTAACGCACCTCTGCGAGAGGATACTGAATTGTGACTTGTCACTCCCTGTTCCGGGAAGGGAACTGCGAACGCGGCAGGAAAGGAACTCCACGAAGTTCTAGTCAACCTCGTGAAGACCGACGGGCATAGTTTTCGAATAAAATAAACCTTTTGAAGAAATGTTTATGAAAACTTGCATTGGCCTATGACTTTCCGGTCTATGGCTGTAGCTAGTGCATGATACACCTATTTCCTAATATGAACTTGCTCGAGTACGCTCGTACTCATTCTATCCCATTTGAACCCCCTTCTTAGATCAAGGCACCGAAGGAGAAACTACCGTGGAACTCGAAGACAAAGGAGTCAACTGCAACAAGATGAAGAATCCAATCAAAGAAGTCAATGGAGTCAACTTCTGCATCAGTTATAATGGAAACCTAGACTAGTAATAGAAGGGAACCTTTCCCTAAACCTAGCACCTAAGTAGCTAGATTTCTATAGCAAGCCAAGTAGCTCTTGAACTTGAGTTAGCAATAAGATAGACTACGAGTCGTTCTTCTGGAGCTTTATTTGAAGTTTTACCTCACTGTAAAGTAGGAGGTTGTGTTGATCTTATGTAAACAGTTCGTGTGTACTTCTATAGACATACCTTGGACTCGCATATGTTTCGTTGTACCACTCGAGAGACGTAATATGAGTGGAACGGTGTTTCACTTGTGTTATGTCAACGACTTGTGTACTACACCATGCGAGTGGTACGCTGGGTCATCACAGCTGGTATCAGAGCAAATGCTTTGACCTAGGATTAAAACCCTTTAAAGGAGACCTATAGGTTTGGTAGTGTCTATAGGAAGTTGTCTTAGCCAAACCAACTATTCTTTTGACTTGAGATGGGTATTCACTTGAGAATAATCCTGACACACTTGAGTCAATCTTTCTTATCTATATTTCTTAAATAAGGTTAATTAGTTATCTTGCTTCATTCCAAATAATTGGAACACCATGGAAGCTTAAGATAATGGGTGGTAGTAGACCACAGTTGGTATACAATACATGGTAGTCCAAAGAGAGGATACAACCATAAGGAAGATATCCTATTGGAAGAAGTATACCAATGCAAGCTATGGTTAAGAAAGAGTCATTTAAAATATCAAATGACTGATGTTAAGTAATGTAGATAAGTAAGATGTGGTAGTATATCCGGGTAGTATATGTCTATGATGAGTCAATCATAGGAGGTAAGGAAGAGTGATAGGAGTTACATGAGTCTACTTTCAATAATAAACTAGGTACTCATATATGATTCACTTGAGAATCATGGTATGATGGAGTAGAACATCATAAGTACGATAACAAAAGGATGATAAGGAGTAGGATTTAGGGAATAGTTCGAAAGCTTAGGCCTTAAAATCCTGGAAACTGTGTCAAGAATGTTAGAACCATAGTTCTTAATTTAAAGAAGGCTTATTTAGAGCATATCACATAGAGAAATCCTAGAGTTATAGGTGGTATATTCTAAACAATCATGTGTTTAGAGTAGACATGTTAGAACTAATTGTATTATAGGAAGTAGTCCTCAATAGCACATATATATGGTATACTATTTTGTTAGTACTTCCAAAGAAAACTAGGTTAACTCCAACTATCCCAGGCCATTTTGTTTCAAGTTGTCTCATTGCAAATGTGCAATTGAGATAAATGTTGAGACAAATAGTAGAAATTCACGTATTCATGCTAAGTATCACAACCTAAACCTATCTTATGTGGTGTTATATACTACACATCTGATCCTGATGTTTAGGGATGTCTTACCCCAACTATTATATTCAGGCATATAAGGATGTGTATTATAAACACAAAGCTGGATTTTCTTGGATTTTCTTGAATCTTCATTGATTGACTAGATCCATACATGAAGTTTGACTTTGATATGCAAATGCATGTTGCAATATCAAGCTCTTACTTGATGTTATAGGTCTAGAGGGTAAAGGTATTCGTGTGAGGGAGTGATGAAATCTGAAGATTTTGAAGTCAAGATGATGGTTCACTTAAAGAAGGAAGTAAAATTGTGGGAAGCAACCACAATACTCTAAAGGAAGGACTAATAAAAACTCACTTTTATCCTTAATTAAGGAGTACTTCAACATGGAAGTATCATGAAAGTAAGAAAAAATAGTGAATATGGAGCAGAAGAAGTGGAGCCATATTCATTCTAGAAGAAGGGAATGCAAGTGAAGTCACTTATAATACTATTTTCATAGTGTCAACAAGTGGTTTTCTTGCAAAACAAACCTTAGAAGAAGGAAAATAGACAAGTGAAGTCATAGCTGGTATAATAAGACCACAGCTAATATAGGATAATGAAGAGAAAGAATGTAAAGTGAGGTATATCTTAACTAAAACTATGTAAGTAGCCACAGATGGTAAGTAGATATTGACTAGAACCATAAAATAGCCACAGCTGGTATCCAATAAGCCACATCTGGTGCTAGATAATCTGCAGCTGGTACCAGATAACCCACAGCCTGAACATTTCTTTTCCCCAAAAGAAAGGGGGATTCCGCAGCTAGTATTTCACAGCTGGTATCTCGTAGTTGGTAAATATTTAATCGGAGGATTCATAATGGATACCCACAACTGTGGGGATACACCGCAAAGAATTCTTCGTGAGACTTTAGAAAAGTACAAAATATAAACCAGACTTAAACCAACTACCTAACCTTGGAGTTTAATGATTAGAAGAAAGGAAGTTTGAAGATCATTAGTAAACTCCAAGGGGGAGAGGAAGGCTGAAGGAGAAGTATTAAAATATAATATTTGGAGTATGATGGACCAAGAAGAAGGTCTGAACTGAGAGGAAGTCCGATCTTATTTTTATAAGGTTGTTAGGAACTACCCATATAAAGGTACTCTCAGGAGGTTGTCCGACCAGAAGCCGAGGTTCATAGCTCGAGGAAGTAAGGGTTAGATCTTAACTTGAATAGGTAATTATAGTTACTCGAAACCAAGAAAACTCAAGCAAGTCTATCCCATTTGAACCCCCTTCTTAGATCAAGGCACCGAAGGAGAAACTACCGTGGAACTCGAAGACAAAGGAGTCAACTGCAACAAGATGAAGAATCCAATCAAAGAAGTCAATGGAGTCAACTTCTGCATCAGTTATAATGGAAACCTAGACTAGTAATAGAAGGGAACCTTTCCCTAAACCTAGCACCTAAGTAGCTAGATTTCTATAGCAAACCAAGTAGCTCTTGAACTTGAGTTAGCAATAAGATAGACTACGAGTCGTTCTTCTGGAGCTTTATTTGAAGTTTTACCTCACTGTAAAGTAGGAGGCTGTGTTGATCTTATGTAAACAGTTCGTGTGTACTTCTATAGACATACCTTGGACTCGCATATGTTTCTGTTGTACCACTTTGAGAGATGTAATATGAGTGGAACGGTGTTTCACTTGTGTTATGTCAACGACTTGTGTACTACACCATGCAGTGGTACGCTGGGTCATCACAGACAACCCCCAATACCACTGCACCTGCCCAGCAACAGCGCCGTTTCGCAGCCAGAAGAAACCAGAACAACCACAACGGCCGTCTCTACCACATGAGTGCCACAGAAGCTCAGGAAGCACCCCAGGCCATGTCAAGTATGTTTTCCTGTTAATACAATTGCTCAATCTCTCTTAGGAACCTAACTTTTCTTAAAATCTCGGGACGAGATTTGTTTAAGGGGGAAGGGTTTGTAACATCCCAAATTTTCAAACAATTATTAAAAATCAACCCTAAGTGATTTTGAGTTGATTCCAACTCTCATAAATTGCATTTCCATACTCTACATGTTTATGTAAAAACATCACATCGTTGTTTGTATGATCATGGACTAGAGCAAAATAATGGCTATGTAGCTATTTCTAGTCCATTTAAATTATCCAAAATTATTTCCTAATTAGTATGAGAGGTTTCCTCTCATTTAAATCATGGTCCTAAGCAATTCAAAGTGATGTGTTGACTTGGTCTATATCATCTCATAATGGATTACTTAGAGACATTAAATTGTTGTAAGAGTAAGGTTTAAATTGTATGATGTTAGTACCTCATTTAAATCATTTTTCCCAAATAATAGATATGAAGTGTTGACCTTGATCAACATGAATTCATACCTTATTATTATTTGAGGAAATTAAATGGTAAAAAGATTCAATGAGAGGAAATTATTTCTCTCTTACAAGTTTTCTTAACACACAAGCCAACCCCTTTTGATTAGTGTTGTGATGATAGAATAGCTTGTGTGAACCATGTGTGTGTGCTTAGTATAGCCTTAAGACTTGCTTGGTGATTGTATTCCTTGTATTTCGATAATAGACGCTAGTACCGGAGACTATCAAGAGGAGGAGGTCTTCTACCAAGAGGAAGAAGAAGAGAACTTTGATCACTAACCCAACCAAGACAAGCTAATATTCTTGCAAGCTACGTTAGTGCAAAGCTCTCCTTGAGCAAGGCACTATTACCCTATTACCTTGTGTTTTACTTTACCAATCCCAGTTTTTATCTCTCAAAGCTTTATTTTGCTTTACAAGATTACTTTTATAGTTAACTTGAGTCTAGTTGTGAAGTAGTACAAGAGTATCAAAGTTAGCCTAGAAAGGTACAAGCTAGTTAGCACCCCTCATGCTTAGTTGCTAGTGCTAAATTAAAAGTGACTACTCTAGCTGGGAACTTGTGAAGCTTTTGAATTCTGAAAACCTTGGAATGATGAGTCATTCCATTGAAATTTTTTGAAGGTGAATGTGACTTGGATGAAATGGTGTTTTTGGTGAAAACTGATGATTGTGTTCGGATACGATACCCTTCCAATTCTTGAGTACCCCCACAATACCTGATTATGGGTAAGGCTTTAGCTGGAAATTTACGTGTCTTAGTATGGGTTCCCTCTGAACAAGCGTCATAGAGGTTATGCCGAGGCTGATACGTGTCAAACGTATCTATAATTTCTTATGTTCCATGCTAGTTTTATGACAATACTCACATGTTTTATATACACTTTGTATCATTTTTACACTAGTAGGAAAACCCTTATAGGCAAAGCTTAGTTCTGTGGCGCACCGTTTTGAATGCGCCACAGAAACTTATTTTGTGGCGCACCAGGAAGTGTGCGCCACAAAAATAGCTTATTTTTGTGGCGCATGGCTGAACCGTGCGCCACGGAAATTATGTGGGGCCCACATTCTGCCACCACGAATTATTAGGGTAGGTATTTCCGTGGCGCACAATGCTTTCGCGCCACGAAATAACTATTTCGTGGCGCACCGGCTCCGGTGCGCCACGGAAGTAGTTATTTCGTGGCGCACCGGCTCCGGTGCGCCACAGAAGTAGTTATTTCTGTGGCGCACTTGTGCTGGTGCGCCACAGAATTAGGGTAAGTTATATCATCCCCGTACCCCTCCCCTCCCCTCCCCTCCCCACACGCCCGTACGTTCACCTCCCCTCCCCTCTACCCCGCCGCCGCCGCCATGGTCGTCGCACTGGCCGTCGCCGCCGCCGCCTCCTTCCTCCGCGAGGGCCGCATGCCGCCACGCTCCACCCATCCCCGCCACCTGCAGCACAAGCCGGCTGCGGCGTGGAGGAGGAGGGGCCGCCGCATGGAGGAGGAGGGGCCGCCGCGTCAAGGAGGAGGAGCCGCCGCGTCTTCCTCCTCCTCCACCCCCGCCGTCGTCGTCAACCTCCTCCTCCACCCCTATCGTCGGTGAGCTCCACCTCTCCCCTCCCCTCCCTCCTCCTCCACCCCTGCCGTCGTCGTCAACCTCCTCCTCGATCCACCCCTAGCGTCGGTGAGCTCCACCTCTCCCCTCCCCTCCCTCTTCCTCTACCCCCTGCTCCGGATGTGTTGATATTGTGCTCGATCCGGATGCTCTTGTGCTGCTTGTTGTTCTCTCGGATGTTGATGCTGCTCTGGACAAAATTACAGAGAGGATGATGTTGTGCTCGATCCGGATGTTGTTGTGCTGCTGTTGTGGTCATCATGAATAAAAACAGTCAAACATTCTTTTTGTTTTACTGTGTCGTTAGCTATATATTTTTTCTATGCTCTGCCTGTGATGCTTGTGTTTTGGAGCAAGCAGCTGGCATGGCATGTGAGAGAGAGCATGAGAGAGTTCTTGGGGGCAGAGATGATGGCAACATCAAGCACTGGTCCCGCATTGGTCCTGCTTTGAATTAGTAAGATCAAGTAGTGGCTTGAGTTCCTGTTGGTAACCAATACCAACAGAGAGCTACTTCATTTTAAGTAGAATTTCTTTTAAGGACTCTAGCTAGATTAGAGGGGAAAAAGATTGCTGATTTGTTGCCTATGATAATGGATCATCAAATGTTTCCCTTTGTCCCTGGTTGCCTCCTTAATTGATGCCTTATGATCCAAATGATCCAAGTCCCTTGCATGATCCCATTTGTCCCTAATGTTGCTTAATTAAGATGAATAAATTCCCTCTAATCACCATTTGGAGATCAAGACTAGTTCTTGATATCCATTAGCTAGACTCCAATATTAAAAATGTCTCCCAAATATGGAGACAAACATTTTAACATTACCCCAATGTTATTTCTCTCAAATTGACAGTTTCTGATGGTATGCTTGCTCCTCACTGTACTTTATCAATTCCCTACTGATCCTAAGTACCCATGAATATCTGGTGGTGTTCTTCTGCTGTTTAGTTACTCGTCAACACATGTGTTTGCATGTGTGTGTGAGCTGCTTGTAGTGTCACTTGACTATTCAAGTTTCAATGTTGGTTACTTTTCCTCTAGTGCAAGAAATGGTTGAGCAGATGTTTATCCACTGTTGGCCTTTATTCTTGGGTAGCTCAAAGTGTCATGCACTTACTGGATCATCAAATGTTTCCCTTTGTCCCTGGTTGCCTCCTTAATTGATGCCTTATGATCCAAATTACTATATTATTGGATTGAGTGATATGGCTACTCGCTTGTTTGCTCTCCAAATTACCAAGTGATGAATATATAATCCCTTTGGAGCATCCGCCCCATGCTATATATGTGTATTTGACCATGCTTATGATGGATTTCTTTTAAGGACTCTAGCTAGATTAGAGGGGAAAAAGTTGCTGCTTTGTTGCCTATGATAATGGATCATCAAATGTTTCCCTTTGTCCCCGGTTGCCTCCTTAATTGATGCCTTATGATCCAAATGACCCAAGTCCCTTGCATGATCCCATTTGTCCCTAATGTTGCTTAAGATGAATAAATTCCCTCTAATCACCATTTGGAGATCAAGACTAGTTCTTGATTTCCATTAGCTAGACTCCAATATTAAAAATGTCTCCCAAATATGGAGACAAACATTTTAACATTACCCCAAGTGATTTACTTGTCGATGATTAGATGGTTGGTCGATCACTCGTACACTCGGGGGTGGAGCAAGTGAGGCTTGGTGTGATGGCACAAATATCAATATCTTGTGCATCCTACCTGGCCTCACTTACTCCATCCCTGGATGTTAATATTTGTTTCGACCAACCAAAGTATGAGGCATTCCATTTAGTTGATACCACTTGGCTCTTTCTTCCATTTTAGTGCCGATGATTAGAATGTTCGGTCAATCAGTACACTCCGGGGTGTCGCTAGTGAGCCTGGTGTGATGGCACAAATATCAATCTCTTGTGCATCCTACCTGGCCTCACTAACGCCATCCCGGGATGTTCATATTTGTTTCGACCAACAAAGTATGAGGCATTCCATTTAGTTCATACTAGCTACTTCTTAATTGCATTGGCCTTTCTTCCATTTTAGTGCCGATGATTAGAATGTTTGGTCACCTATACGCCGCAATATACTTTGTAGACGAGCCCCCCTTTCCTTGGCCGCCGTTCCATGAACGAGTCCTTGATGAGACAACAACGCCGACATGCCTCTCCGGCGCAGCACCACTTTTCTTCTCTCGCCGTCCAGTACGTGAACGAGTCCTTAATGCCAAGACGGTGCCAGCCTCCCTAGCATCATGCCGACCCCTGTTGTCGCGCTTCGGGCCGTGTCGATCACGCGCCTGCACTCTTCGCCTTCTTGCCCGGTGAACGAATAGACTAATCGTTGGAATAAGGAAGCCGATGACGGCCGATCGCAATTTAATCTTGCGACCGGGCGTCATCGGTTTCCTTATTCCAACGATCAGCCTATTGGTTCACCGGCAAGAAGGCGAACAAGTGCAGGCGCGGGACACACGGCTTGAAGCGCGGCAACACGGCCCGGCATAATGCTGGGCAGGCCGGCACGGTCTTTGCATCAAGGACTCGTTCACCGGACAGACGAGGGACCGGCGTGGTTCTCGCGCCGGAGATGCAGATCGGCGTTGTTGTGTCGTCAAGCACCCGTTGACTGAACGCCGACCGGGGAAAGGGGGCCCTTCCGCAAAGTATACGGCGGTGTATACCGCAACTATGGTTTCGACCATAGTATTTGTGTTGACCAACAATGTATGAGGCACATATTCTATTTTGTCATTCCATTTGCTTTGAGATTTTCAAAATGCCGATGATTAAAATGTTTGGTCACCGTACACTTGGGGGTGGCGTAAGTGAGCTCGGTAAGATAGCACAAATATCAATCTCTTGTGCATCCTACCCGGCCTCGCTTACACCATCCCTAAATGTTAATATTTGTGTTGACCAACAATGTATGAGGCACTTATTCCATTTTGTCATTCCATTTGCTTTGAGATTTTCAAAATGCCGATGATTAAAATGTTTGGTCACCGTACACTTGGGGGTGGCGTAAGTGAGCCCTGGTAAGATAGCACAAATATCAATCTCTTGTGCATCGGACTTGGCCTCACTGACGGCATCCCTAAATGTTAATATTTGTGTTGACCAACAATGTATGAGGCACTTATTCCATTTTGTCATTCCATTTGCTTTGAGATTTTCAAAATGCCGATGATTAAAATGTTTGGTCACCGTACACTCGGGGCGGCGTAAGTGAGTCCGGTAAGATAGCACAAATATCAATCTCTTGTGCATCGGACTTGGTCTCACTTACACCGTCCCCGAATGTTAATATTTATGTTGACCAACAATGTATGAGGCATTTATTCCATTTCTCTTGTGCATCGGACTTGTTGGTCTCACTTTCTTCCATTTTCATCATAGTAGGAACTCGGATGAAGGACCCCGATGCAAGCGAGCCCGGTGGGTAGAGATGACGGAGCAAAGGAGGAACCGGATGAAGACTACTTTGTATCTCGAAATTGTGAATTTTGTATGAATTAAGAGTTGTATGCAAAACATTTGACACTTGCCACTATATATGTATCTCGATCGGGCTCTAAGTAATGTGATGATGATGTCTATGTTATATCCGTGCAATGTACATGATATTTATATTATATCTGAATGTTGCTTGTATATAACCTGTGTATCCGTATTGTGTATCCGTATTGCTGTGTATAAATCGCATATGTATAGCAAGCAGCACAAAATCGTGTATAATACAAGCAAATTCCGTGGCGCACTAAGAACCAATTTCGTGGCGCACGCTTTTACGTGGCGCACCTAAGAACAAGTGCACCACGTAAACCTTAGTTACAGTGGCGCATGGGCAGGTGCGCCACAGAAACCTTATTTTTGTGGCGACGTTTCTGTGGCGCACCTCCCATGCGCCACATAATCCATTTTTGGTGCGCCACTGATGAGGCTTTTCCTACTAGTGTTATGCATTTTCCGGTACTAACCTATTAACAAGATGCCGAAGCGCTAGTTCCTGTTTTCTGCTGTTTTTTGGTTTCAGAAATCGTACACAGGAAATATTCTCGGAATTGGACGAAACAAAAGCCCACGGTCTTATTTTCCACGGAGTCTTCCAAAACACCGAAGAGGAGACGAAGAGGGGACACGAGACGGCCACCCCTGGCCGCGCCGCCATATGGGGTGGGCCCCTCGAGCGTCCCCCGACTCTGCCCCTTCGCCTATATAATCCTTTCGTCGCGAAAACCCTAGTACCGAGAGCCACGATACGAGAAAAGTTACTGAGACGCCGCCGCCGTCAACCCCATCTCGGGGGTTCGAAGATCACCTCCGGCACCCCGCCGGAGAGGGGAATCATCACTGGAGGGCTCTACATCACCATGCCCGCCTCCGGACCGATGCGTGAGTAGTTCATCCTTGGACTATGGGTCCATAGCAGTAGCTAGATGGTTGTCTTCTCCTCTTGTGCTATCATGTTTAGATCTTGTGAGCTGCCTATCATGATCAAGATCATCTATTTGTAATGCTACATGTTGTGTTTGTTGGGATCCGATGAATATGGAATACTATGTCAAGTTGATTATCGATCTATCATATATGTGTTGTTTATGATCTTGCATGCTCTCCGTTACTAGTAGAGGCTCTGGCCAAGTTGATACTTGTAACTCCAAGAGGGAGTATTTATGCTCGATAATGGGTTCATGTCTCCATTGAATCTGGGGGAGTGACAGCAACCCCTAAGTTGTGGATGTGCTGTTGCCACTAGGGATAAAACATCGATGCTTTGTCTAAGGATATTTGTATTGTTTACATTACGCACAGTACTTAATGCAATTGTCTGTTGTTTGCAACTTAATACTGGAAGGGGTGCGGATGCTAACCCGAAGGTGGACTTTTTAGGCATAGATGCATGCTGGATAGCGGTCTATGTTCTTTGTCGTAATGCCCTAAGTAAATCTCATAGTATTCATCATGATATGTATGTGCATTGTTATGCACTCTCTATTTTTCAATTGCCCAACTGTAATTTGTTCACCCGACGTGTTATTTATCTTATTGGAGAGACACCACTAGTGAACTATGGACCCTGGTCCATTCTTTTACATCTGAAATACAACCTACTGCAATCATTGTTCTCTGTTGTTCTTTGCAAGCAAACATCATTCTCCACACCATACGTTTAATCCTTTGTTTACAGCAAGCCGGTGAGATTGACAACCTCACTGTTAAGTTGGGGCAAAGTATTTTGATTGTGTTGTGCAGGTTCCACGTTGGCGCCGGAATCCCTGGTGTTGCGCCGCACTACACTCTTTCACCAACAACCTTCACGTGGCCTTCATCTCCTACTGGTTCGATAACCTTGGTTTCTTACTGAGGGAAAACTTGCTGCTGTACGCAACACACCTTCCTCTTGGGGTTCCCAACGGACGTGTGCTTCACGCGTCATCAAGCTATTTTTCTGGCGCCATTACCGGGGAGATCAAGACACGCTGCAAGGGGAGTCTCTCACACCCAATCTCTTTACTTTGTTTATTGTCTTGCTTTTTTTATTTTCTGTCTTGTTTGCTTTCTTTATATCAAAAACACAAAAAAATTAGTTACTTGTTTTACTTTACTTAATTCGGTTTTGCTTTTTTTTATTATTGCTAAAATGAGTAATCCTGAAGTTGAAGTTCGTTCGTTTAAGCAACAAGGGGGAGAAAGTTTTAAAGATGCTTGGTATAGAATTAGTGATGCTCATCATAGGTGCACTAAGAAAACTCCACTATTATCCTCCTTAGGAACTTTTATGTTGGTATCTCTAGCTGGAATAGGTATGTTTTTGATACTCTTGCAGGGGGGTAATTTCCTAGGTACTCCTGCTTTAGAAGCTAGTTGCATTATTGAGAGTTTAGTCGGAATACCACCTGTTAATGAAGATAAAATGGAAATCTCTTTTGAGGATGTCATGAAAAAGTTGGAGGCCATAGAGAAATATCTTCCAAGTGTTGAGACTAAATTGGGAATATTACTTGATAATACTGATAAACTTAATAAATCTCTAGGAGGAATTAATGAAAGAATTGATGTCTTAGAAACTTGTGCTATCCATGATAATCAAACCCATAGGATTGGTAAACTTGAAGAAGCTATGGGAACCTTGGGTTCAACTTTTTCTCCTCTTAAGTTTAAGGAGAAAGCTTATGTGGGTAAGGAGCAAAAGTTCATGTATGTCCCTAAGATGCCTAAGCCAAAGAATCATTATAAGCTTAAAATTGATAAAACCCTTAGTACCACTATCGGAAATTTAGATAATGGAGCATCTAAGATACCTATTGCGACAAGTTGTGTTTTTAAGGAAAATTATGATGTTGATGCTTCTTCTCTTGATATTACTTGATTTACACTTTCTGCGCCTAGCTGAAAGGCGTTAAAGAAAAGCGCTTATGGGAGACAACCCATTATTTTATTTCTGCAATTTTTGTTTTATATTTGAGTCAAGGTGCTTGTTACTACTGTAACAATGCCTTTGTATCTTTACTTTATTGCATTGTTGTGTGATGACCCACAAGTATAGGGGATCGCAACAGTCTTCGAGGGAAGTAAAACCCAATTTATTGATTCGACACAAGGGGAGCCAAAGAATATTTGTAAGCCTTAACAGCGGAGTTGTCAATTCAGCTGCACTCGGAAACAGACTTGCTCACAAGAGTTTATCGAGTAGGTAACAGTTTTATAACAAGTAGCGATAGTGAAATATCGACAGACGGTGTAACAAAGACAGCAGTAGTGATTATAGTAAATAGCAGGATTAAAATACTGTAGGCACATGGATGGATGAACGGGCGCTGCATGGATGAGAGGAACTCATGTAACAATCAAGGTAGGGCATTTGCAGATAGTAATAAAGCGGTATCCAAGTACTAAACAATCCATAGGCATGTGTTCCATATTTAGTCGTACGTGCTCGCAATGAGAAACTTGCACAACATCTTTTGTCCTACCAGCCGGTGGCAGCTGGGCCTCTAGGGAATCTACTGGAAATTAAGGTAATCCTTTTAATAGAGCACCGGAGCAAAGCATTAACATTCAGTGAACACATGTGATCCTCATATCACCGCCTTCCCCTCCGGTTGTCCCAATTTCTGTCACTTTGGGGCCTCGAGTTCCGGACAAGCAATATGTGTATACAACTTGCAGGTAAGATCATAAAACAATGCATATCATCATGAAACAATAACATGTTCAGATCTCAGATCATGGCACTCGGGCCCTAGTGACAAGCATTAAGCATAACAAGTTGCAACAATATCATAAAAGTACCAATTACGGATACTAGGCACTATGCCCTAACAATCTTATGCTATTACATGACCAATCTCATCCAATCCCTACCATCCCCTTCAGCCTACAGCAGGGGAATTACTCACACATGGATGGGGGAAACATGGCTGGTCGATGGAGAGGCGTCGGTGGTGATGATGGCGATGATCTCCTTCAATTCCCCGTCCCGGCGGAGTGCCAGAACGAAGTTTCTGGTCCCGAGACGGAGTTTCGCGATGGCGGCGGTGTTCTGGATGTCTTCTGGCGATTTCGTCTAACCCCGTGCGTTTTTAGGTCGAAGACGTTAAGTAGTCCAGAGGGGGGCGTCGGAGGCTGGCCGAGGCGGCCTCACCATAAGGCGGCGCGCCCCCCTCCTAGGCCGCGCCGGCCTATGGTCTGGAGGCCGTGGGCCTCCCCCTGGCCTGCCCTTCTGGCTCCGTGAGTCTTCTGGGAAAATAGGCCCTTTGCGATTATTTCCGGGTATTTTCCTGAAAGTTGAGTTTCTGCACAAAAACGAGACACCAGGGCAATTCTGCTGGAAACAGCGTTAGTCCGTGTTAGTTGTATCCAAAATATACAAATTAGAGGCAAAACAATAGCAAAAGTGTTCGGGAAAGTAGATACGTTTTGGACGTATCAACTCCCCCCAAGCTTAGCTTATTGCTTGTCCTCAAGCAATTCAGATTAACAACCGAGTGCGATAAAAGAACTTTCACGAACACATTTGTTCATATGATGTAAATATTCTCATGATATGGACAAGTACTTAGGCAATTCATAATAAGATACATGCAAATAAAGTCATCTAATAGCTATGTCAATCATGGAAAAGGTACCAACAAATCAATAATAAGCATCATGAATCATGTCTATCAGCAAGATTGCAATGTTCATAGAAGGATATGATAAAGTGGTATGTCGCTTGCCCGTATTTGTACAGCAAAACATAAATGCTCGGGCACCTTCGAAGTTCATGGGGAGACTGGAAGTAGAGATTATCAAAGATAAAAGCATCAAAGTTATACCACAGTTAATCACATTTGGGACAAGCATATTATACTAAGAATGACAGTTGTGCTCTTGATACGTCCCAAACGTATCTATAATTTCTTATGTTCCATGCTACTTTTATGATGATTCTCACATGTTTTATACACATTATATGTCATATTTATGCATTTTCCGGCACTAACCTATTGACGAGATGCCGAAGAGCCAGTTGTTGTTTTCTCGCTTTTTTGGTTTCAGAAATTCTAGTAAGGAAATATTCTCGGAATTGGACGAAATCAACGCCCAGGGGCCTATTTTTCCACGAAGCTTCCAGAAGACCGGAGGACTTACGAAGTGGGGCAACGAGGCGATGCCACACTAGGGCGGCGCTGCCTGGGCCTTGGCCGCGCCGGCCTGTTGTGTGGGGCCCTCGTGTGGCCCCTGACCTGCCCTTCCGCCTACATATAGTCTTTGTCGCGAAACCCCCAGTACCGAGAGCCACGATACGGAAAACCTTCCAGAGACGCCGCCGCCGCCAATCCCATCTCGGGGGATTCAGGAGATCGCCTCCGGCACCCTGCCGGAGAGGGGAATCATCTCCCGGAGGTCTCTTCATCGCCATGATCGCCTCCGGATCGATGTGTGAGTAGTCCACCCCTGGACCATGGGTCCATAGCAGTAGCTAGATGGTTGTCTTCTCCTCATTGTGCTATCATGTTAGATCTTGTGAGCTGCCTATCATGATCAAGATCATCTATTTGTAATCCTTCATGTTGTGTTTGTTGGGATCCGATGAATATTGAATACTATGTCAAGTTGATTATCAATCTATCATATATGTTATTTATGTTCTTGCATGCTCTCCGTTGCTAGTAGAGGCTCTGGCCACTTTGATACTTGTGACTCCAAGAGGGAGTATTTATGCTCGATAATGGGTTCATGCCTCCATTAAATCTGGGACGATGACGTGAAAGTTCTAAGGTTGTGGATGTGTTGTTGCCACTAGGGATAAAACATCGATGCTTTGTCTAAGGATATTTGTGTTGATTACATTACGCACCATACTTAATGCAATTGTCCGTTGTTTACAACTTAATACCGGAGGGGGTTCGGATGATAACCTCGAAGGTGGACTTTCTAGGCATAGATGCATGCTTGGATAGCGGTCTATGTACTTTGTCGTAATGCCCTGATTAAATCTCATAGTACTCATCATGATATATGTATGTGCATTGTTATGCCTTCTTTATTTGTCAATTGCCCAACTGTAATTTTTCACCCAACATCTGCTATCTTATGGGAGAGACACCGCTAGTGATCTGTGGACCCCGGTCCTATTCTTTACATCTGAAATACAAACTGCTGCAATTGTTCTTTACTGTTCTTTGCAAACAACCATCATCATCCACACTATACATCTAATCCTTTGTTTACAGCAAGCCGGTGAGATTGACAACCTCGCTCGTTATGTTGGGGCAAAGTTCCGTGATTGTGTTGTGCAGGTTCCACGTTGGCGCCGGAATCCCTGGTGTTGCGCCGCACTACACTCCTCCGCCATCAACCTTCAACGTGCTTCTTGGCTCCTACTGGTTCGATAAACCTTGGTTTCTTACTGAGGGAAAACTTGCTGCTGTGCGCATTATACCTTGCTCTTGGGGTTCGCAACGGACGTGTTAATTACGCGCAATCAAGCTCTTTTTCTGGCGCCGTTGCCGGGGAGATCAAGACACGCTGCAAGGGGAGTCTTCCACATCCAATCTCTTTACTTTGTTTTTGTCTTGCTTTACTTTATTTACTGCTTTGTTTTCTCTCTATATCAAAAACACAAAAAAATTAGTTGCTAGTTTTACTTTATTTACTGTCTTGTTCTCTATATTAAAAACATATAAAAATTAGTTACTTGCATCTACCTTATTTAGTTTGCTTTATTTACTACTGTTAAAATGAATACCTCTGAGAACACTAAGTTGTGTGATTCCAGTAGTTAGGCTTAATGGAAAACAACAAAAATATTAGAGATCTTTATAGTATTTATCTTGAGTTAGGACATGAGGTGTTCGAAGAGAAAATTAAAAAAACCCATGGAACTTTGTTTGCAAAATAGTTGTAGCAATGTTATTATCATGAACTCTTTGAACACTATTATTGCTAATGTTATGGAAGAATTTAAGCTTGGGGAAGCTGGTTTTGATGAGCATGATATTTTTAGTCCCCCGAGCATGGAGGAGAGAATTTACTTTGATGACACTTTTCCTCCCATTTATGATGATAGTGGTATTTTGGTGCCACCTACTATTGAGGATAAAGTTTATTATGATTATATTATGCCTCCTACATTTGATGATTATGGTGATGAGAATAATAATGATAGCTACTTTGTTGAATTTGCTCCCACTACAATTAATAAGAATGACTATGCTTATGTTGGGAGTAGTAATTATTTTATGCATGAGACTCATGATAAGAATGCTTTATGTGATAGTTATATTGTTGAGTTTGTTCATGATGCTACTGGAAATTATTATGAGAGAGAGGAAAATATGGTTGTAGAAATTTTCATGTTACTAAAACACCTCTCTATATGCTGAAAATTTTGAAGTTACACTTGTTTTGTCTTCATATGCTATTCACTTTGTTCTTCATTGACTTGTTTATTTACAAGATTCCTTTTCATAGGAAGTGGGTTAGGCTTAAATTTATTTCATACTTGCTTTTTGATGCTCTCTTTGCTCCAACTCTCATCCTTACGAGTGCATCATTAAAATTATTGAGCCCATCTTAATAGCTATAAAGAAAGCACTTCTTGGGAGATAACCCATGTGTTTATTTTACTTCTGCACTTTATTTTATATTTGAGTCTTGGAAATTGTTTACTACTGTAGCAACCTCTCCTCATCTTTATTTTATTGCATTTTTGTGCCAAGTAAAGTCTTTGATGGTAAAGCCAATACTAGATTTGGATTGCTGCGCAGAAACAGATTTCTTGCTGTCACGAATTTCAACCTGCCTCTCTGTAGGTAGCTCAGAAAAATCTGCCAATTTACGAGCGGGATCCTCAGATATGTACGCAACTTTCATTCAATTTGGGCATTTTCATATGAGCAAGTCTGGTGCCACTTTAAAATTCGTCTTTACGAACTGTTCTGTTTTGACAGATTCTGCCTTTTATTTCGCATTGCCTCTTTTGCTATGTTAGATGGATTTCTTTGTTCCATTAACTTTCAGTAGCTTTGTGCAATGTCCAGAAGCGTTAAGAATGATTATGTTACCTCTGAATATATGAATTATGCACTGACCCTCTAATGAGTTTGTTTCGAGTTTGGTGTGGAGGAAGTTTTCAAGGGTCAAGAGAGGAGGATGATACAATATGATCGAGAAGAGTGAAAAGTCAAAGCTTGGGGATGCCCCCGTGGTTCATCCCTGCATATTTTAAGAAGACTCAAGCGTCTAAGCTTGGGGATGCCCAAGGCATCCCTTCTTCATCGACAACTTATCAGGTTCCTCTAGTGAAACTATATTTTTATTCCGTCACATCTTATGTGCTTTACTTGGAGCGTCTGTTTGTTTTTTTTTTGTTTTTGTTTGAATAAATCGGATCCTAGCATTCTTTGTTTGGGAGAGATACACGCTCCGTTGTTTCGTATGAACACATGTGTTCTTAGCTTCATCTTTAAAGTTCATTGCGAAAGTTGAACTACTTCATTCATTGCTATATGGTTGGAAACGGAAAATGCCGCATGTGGTAAAATGGTCTAATGTCTTGAATAATGTGATACTTGGCAATTGTTGTGCTCATAAAGATCTTGTTTAAGCTCTTGCATCATGTACCTTGTACTCATTAATGAATAACTACATAGAGCTTGTTAAAATTTGGTTTGCATGATTGATCTCTAGAGTCTAGATATTTTCTGGTTGAGGTGTTTGAACAACAAGGAGACAATGTAAAGTATTATAATAGTTACAATATGTTTATATGTGAGCTTTTCTGCACCTTTTATACTTGAGTTTGCTTCAAACAACCTTGCTAGCCTAGCCTTGTATTGAGAGGAATTCTTCTCGTGCATCCAAACCCTTGAGCCAATAACTATGCCATTTGTGTCCACCATACCTACCCACCACATGGTATTTCTCCGCCATTCCAAACTACATTACTTGAGTGCTACCTTTAAAATTTCCATTCTTTGCCTTTGCAATATATAGCTCATGGGACAAAATAGCTTAAAAACTATCGTGGTGAAGAATATGTACTTATGTGTCTTATTTCTTAATAAGTTGCTTGTTGAGCGGTAACCATGTTTTCTGGGGACGCCATCAACTCTTTTACCTTTGTTGAATATCATGTGAGTTGCTATGCATGTTCGTCTTATCTGAAGTAAGGGCGGTTTTCACAATCAAATGGTTTGAGTATGCATACTGTTAGAGAAGAACATTGGGCCGCTAACTAAAGCCATGATTCATGGTGGAAGTTTCAGTGTGGACAGCTAATCCTCAATCTCTTATGAGAATAATAACCGTTGTTGAATGCTTATGCATTAAAGAGGAGTCCATTATCTGTTGTGTATGTTGTCCCGGTATGGATGTCTAAGTTGAGAATAATCAAAAGCGAGAA
This sequence comes from Lolium rigidum, assembly GCF_022539505.1. Classification (NCBI taxonomy): domain Eukaryota; kingdom Viridiplantae; phylum Streptophyta; class Magnoliopsida; order Poales; family Poaceae; genus Lolium; species Lolium rigidum. The sequence goes on from NC_061510.1 coordinate 257,030,427, forward strand.
ATCCAATGCGAGCTTTCTCCTTAGACCTTTGTACAGGCGGCATAGAGGTACCCCTTTGTGACACTTGGTTGAAACATATGCTATGCAATGATAATCCGTGTTAACCCAAGCTAATTAGGACAAGGTGCGAGCACTATTAGTATACTATGCATGAGGCTTGCAACTTATAAGATGTCTTATACATAACTCATATGCTTTATTACTACCGTTGACAAAATTGTTTCTTGATTTCAAAATGAAAAGCTCTAGCACAAATATAGTAATCAATGCTTCCTCTCGCGAAGGGCCTATCTTCTACTTTATTGTTGAGTCAGTTTGCCTATTCTTTCTACCTTAGAAGCAAACACTTGTATCAACTGTGTGCATTGATTCTTACATGTTTACTTATTGCACTTGTTATATTGCTTTGTGTTGACAATTATCCATGAGATATACATGTTGAAGTTGAAAGCAACCGCTGAAACTTTATCTTCCTTTGTGTTGCTTCAATGCTTTTACTTTGAATTTATTGCTTTATGAGTAACTCTTGTGCAAGTCTTATTGATGCTTGTCTTGAAAGTATTATTCATGAAAAGTCTTTGCTATATGATTCATTAGTTTACTCATTATCTTCATCATTGCTTCGAATCGCTGCATTCATCTCATATGCTTTACAATAGTATGATCAAGATTATGATAGCATGTCACTTCAGAAATTATCTTTGTTATCGTTTACCTACTCGAGGGCGAGTAGGAACTAAGCTTGGGGATGCTTGATACGTCCCAAACGTATCTATAATTTCTTATGTTTCATGCTACTTTTATGATGATACTCACATATTTTATACACATTATATGTCATATTTATGCATTTTCCGGCACTAACTATTGACGAGATGCCGAAGAGCCGATTCGTTGTTTTCTGCTGTTTTTGGTTTCAGAAATCCTAGTAAGGAAATATTCTCGGAATTGGACGAAATCAACGCCCGGGGGCCTATTTTTCCACGAAGCTTCCAGAAGACCGGAGGACTTACGAAGTGGGGCCACGAGGCGATGCCACACTAGGGCGGCGCGGCCTGGGCCTTGGCCGCGCCGGCCTGTTGTGTGGGGCCCTCGTGTGGCCCCCTGACCCGCCCTTCCGCCTACATATAGTCTTTGTCGCGAAACCCCCAGTACCGAGAGCCACGATACGGAAAACCTTCCAGAAACGCCGCCGCCAATCCCATCTCGGGGGATTCAGGAGATCGCCTCCGGCACCCTGCCGGGAGAGGGAATCATCTCCCGGAGGTCTCTTCATCGCCATGATCGCCTCCGGATCGATGTGTGAGTAGTCCACCCCTGGACCATGGGTCCATAGCGAGTAGCTAGATGGTTGTCTTCTCCTCATTGTGCTATCATGTTAGATCTTGTGAGCTGCCTATCATGATCAAGATCATCTATTTGTAATCCTTCATGTTGTGTTTGTTGGGATCCGATGAATATTGAATACTATGTCAAGTTGATTATCAATCTATCATATATGTTATTTATGTTCTTGCATGCTCTTCGTTGCTAGTAGAGGCTCGGCCAAGTTGATACTTGTGACTCCAAGAGGGAGTATTTATGCTCGATAGTGGGTTCATGCCTCCATTAAATCTGGGACAGTGACGGAAAGTTCTAAGGTTGTGGATGTGTTGTTGCCACTAGGGATGAAACATCGATGCTTTGTCTAAGGATATTTGTGTTGATTACATTACGCACCATACTTAATGCAATTGTCTGTTGTTTACAACTTAATATTGGAGGGGGTTCGGATGATAACCTGAAGGTGGACTTTTTAGGCATAGATGCATGCTGGATAGCGGTCTATGTACTTTGTCGTAATGCCCTGATTAAATCTCATATTTCTCATCATGATATATGTATGTGCATTGTTATGCCTTCTTTATTTGTCAATTGCATAACTGTAATTTTTCACCCAACATCTGCTATCTTATGGGAGGGACACCGCTAGTGATCTGTGGACCCCGGTCCTATTCTTTACATCTGAAATACAAACTGCTGCAATTGTTCTTTACTGTTCTTTGCAAACAACCATCATCATCCACACTATACATCTAATCCTTTGTTTACAGCAAGCCGGTGAGATTGACAACCTCGTTGTTACGTTGGGGCAAAGTTCTGTGATTGTGTTGTGCAGGTTCCACGTTGGCGCCGGAATCCCTGGTGTTGCGCCGCACTACACTCCTCCGCCATCAACCTTCAACGTGCTTCTTGGCTCCTACTGGTTCGATAAACCTTGGTTTCTTACTGAGGGAAAACTTGCTGCTGTGCGCATCATACCTTCCTCTTGGGGTTCCCAACGGACGTGTTAATTGCGCGCAATCAGCTCTCAAGAAAGTGCTCAAAGAAAGGATGGTGACTGAATGTAAAAGTAAAAGATTGACCCTTCGCAGAGGGAAGCAGGGATTAACATGTGCTAGAGCTTTTCATTTGTAAAACAGGAGTAAAATTATTTTGACAGGTGTTTGTTGTTGTCAACGAATGATAGTGGGTACTCTAACTACCCGTCAACCAGACTTTCAAGAGCGCTCCCATGAAGGACGTTGTCTCTACCAGCAAGGTAAATCATCCCTCTTCTCTTTTGTTTACACATATATTTTAGTTTCATTATGGATGACACTCTCCCCAACCTTTGCTTACACAATCCATGGCTGACCGAATCCTCGGGTGCCTTCCAACATTCACATACCATGGAGGAGTGTCTATTTGCAAATTAAGTTGCTTACTGATAAATCAAGGCAAAACATGTGAATAGAATTATTGATGAAAGTTAATTAATTGGGGCTGGGAACCCCGTTGTCAGCTCTTTTTGCAAAATTATTGGATAAGCGGATGTGCCACCAGTCCATTGGTGAAAGTCTGTCAGGAGTAAATGACAAGGTTGAAAGATAAACACCACATACTTCCTCATGAGCTATAAAACATTGACACAAATTGAGAAATATTTTGAAGGTTTAAAGGTAGCACATGAGAATTTACTTGGAATGGTTTGAAATGCCATGCATAGGTATTTATGGTGGACACTTTGGAATAACTTGGTTTTCAGGGGTTTGGAAGCACGAGCAGCGTTCCCGCTCGGTACAAGTGAAGGCTAGCAATAGACTGGGAAGCGACAATCAAGAGAGCAATAACTGTCATAATCATGCTTGCGACAAAATAAATTAACGGAGGCATAAAAGTGATACAAGAACTCTGAGGCAAAGTAAATCATCGAGGCTGTCGTGGTATCGTCACGACATATGCCATAGGATGGCTAAAGAAGGTGGTTCCTAGATGGTCTCACGGCGGTATCCGAATGCGGGTATGGGGACAAATGACACGGTCGACGTACCCAGGTTCGAGGCCCTCCTGTGGAGGTAACACCTCTACTCCTGCTGTGAGTGTATATGGTGATCACACAGTACAATGGTGCTCCTTGAGCTGTATCCGGCTTGCCCTGGGAGGCTAAGGTAGACGAAGGTCTCTCTCACAGGGCAGCGCTAAGACTAGAATGAAGTGAGAATGATTGATCCCCCGCACGAGAGGGGGTAGTGCAGCATATATAGACGCTGGCACTTTACATAGAAGTCCCTACGGTCTATTGGCCGGCTTGGCCGGCTCCGGCTTCCGCTCCTTCCCGAGGCGTTGACGTCAGTAGCCGTTGAGGCCTCATGGCTCTGTCCCATCCGACCGCCCGAGTCAGCGGTATGGAGAAGAGGTGTCTCTGTCGCCATCATGCCCTGTAGCCGGTACGGACCGACGTACGCCATGATGGCCTGTCCGCCGCGTAGCACTATTGCTCCACAGTGCCCCGTGCTTTACGGGAGGTGAGGTTAGCGTGGACCTGCGAACCCGGACCACCTACCCAGTTCCTTCTCATGCAAGACTCGCCAGCCTCGAGTCGGTCTAGAGTGTAAACCCCAGTCGGATATGGCTTGTAGAAGCCGGCCCAGCCACAGCGCAGACGGCCGTAGCCAGGCCGACTAGGACTTAGAGCCAGCCGGCTTCCGAGGCAGCCGGACACGGCTCCAGCCGGCTGCTCCTCAGCCGGCCTTTGCCGCGAGCCGGCCAACCTCAAGCCGGCTGCTCCGCATCCATTGCCCTACCCTGGGTCTTCCCCCCCGACATTAGCCCCCGAAGCTGGCAAGGTCCTGCGCTAAGAGGGACCTAGGCAGGTTTTCCTGGCTTTTAGATATCTCTTGAATGTGTTTGGTGGCACTCGGAGGGGCCGACTGAGAATTTTTATTCAGCCGGCTGCGTCCTCATCCGGCTTGCTTCGTCCGGCTGCTTCTAGCCGGGCGCTATTTTCGCTTCTGCAGCTTTTGCTTTTTCACAAGTGTTGGCGACGTCTCCGCCTTGCTAGGAGAGTTTGGGGCCGGATTGAATTTAATGTCCGGCTCCGGCTTGGGGCGCCGGAGTCTCCACCGCCTCGGGCCCTGCGCCCGACTTGACTGGTCTGACGGTCGGTTCCTGCTGCCGCTTCGTCTGGTCACATCAATGTCGCCTCCGGATCCGGTGCGGTCGTGGGGGACGTGGTGTGGCCGTTTCCAGTAACCGCTGCGGTCGTGGGAGGAGTTAAGGCGCAGTAAATCCGGGGACGTGGCCCACGTTCGCCACTTGGAGGCCAACCGCCCGCGGCAGGAGGCCATAAATGCCGTGGGGGAGGCATCGAGGCGGCCACTCGCCCCTTTCTTCCTCCTCGCGCTCCCGCTTCACTTCTCCTCTTCGCTCGAGCTCTTCGTTGCTCCGGCGCATTTTCTCCACCGCTTCCCTGGCGAACTCCGGCGGGCAGCCGCTCCGACGTTCCTTCGCCGAGCCGCCGCCGCTACTCCGTCAATCCGGCGCCACGGGGCCACGCGTGTCCACGGTACGCTCTCCGCCGCCGCTATCGCCGCCATCCCGTGGTTCTTCCTCGCCGTTTCCTCTCTCTTCGTCTTCTTCATCTTCCTCCTCATCGGTGGCCCATCCAAGCGGTTCTTGGAGGGGTTCCTACATGCGGGAGGACGACATCGAGCGTCTTGTGCGCCTCCGCCGGATTCCGTCGGAGGTGATCACGAGGGTGCCTGGCGACGAGATGGAGCCCAGGCCGAACCCCGGCGAGCGCGTGGTCTTCGGAGCGCATTTCGATCGAGGGTTGGGCCTGCCGGCTTCGCACTTCTTCTGCCGGTTCTTGGACTTCTTTGGCCTGCAGCCTCATCACCTGCCGGCCAACGCCTGCGTCCTCCTCAGCTGCTATGTGGCCTTCATGGAGGGCTACGCCGGCTTGTGGCCGGACATCGACTTTTGGAGTCGGCTCTTCTTCATCAAGGCGCAGACGACTGACGGCCACCTGCGGGCTTGCGGCGCCGCCTCGATATACTCCTGCCCGGGCACGCCCTTCCCGAGGATCCCGACGGTGGATTCGGTGAAGAATTGGCAAATGTCCTTTTTAATGTGCGGAACGAGAGCCCGGCCGACCGGCTCAACTTGCCGGAGTACAACCCGGCGCCGCCAGTCGGCCGGATCAACTGGGGCCACAACACCAGGACAACGGACCCGGACGCAGAGGTAAACCTTCTGTGGGATTTCCTAGGGGCTTGTGTCTCACGGGGCCGGCTGAGCGCCGAGGACCTCCTCTGCACCTACGCCGAGCGCCGGGTGCTGCCGCTCCAGATGCGTGTCCACAAGATCGGGCACATGTCTGGCCGGTTTGATCCGACCCGGACGTCCAAGGTGGAGCTCACCAAGGCCCAAGTCGCCCGCCGGGTGAACAACGTCACCAAGGCCAACATGCCGGAGAACTGGGACTGGGGGCTGGCGCCCCACAGCCGGGCGTCGCTGCCTGGGCTGGTAAGTTTATGTGTTTTGGCCGACTTCCGGCTTGCGGCTGCATGGCCGACTTGTTATTTATTGCCCTTATTTTGTTTTCAGCTTTTCGACCGCCAGGGCATCGAGGACGGCAACCTGACGCAGAAGATCTGGACGCCGGATCATGCTGATCCGGCCGACCAAGCCGGCGACGACGAGCTGCCGGAGGTGCCCGACCAGGGCGGCCAGGGGGAGCACAACCCGCCGCCTTCGCCAGAGCAACAGGAGGAGGAGGAGGAGCCGGCGACGTCCACTACGGGGCCGATCCCTGCGGTGCCCCTGCGCATGAGACCGCCTGCCGCCTCGGCGACTTCTGCGCCCAAGGGGAAGAAGCGGGTCAACGACCGCTCCACGGCCGCCTTGGAGGCGAAGGTGAAGAAGCAGCGCCGGCTGGGGCCCAAGAAGGTTCCGGAGCAGGCCGGGTAAGTTTCTCTTTTTCGTTGTTTGATTCCTTTTCTTTCCTTTCTTTTTATATTTATCTTCTCTTGTTTCTCCGACTAGGGCTGCCATCAAATTCACCCAGGGCGGCGGCTCTCGGCCGGCTCCCCGCGTCGTGTCGCAGCTCCAGCGGTAGAGGAGGGAGCCGACACCGCAGCCTTCGACGCGTGCGCGCACGCCGCCCGTCGTCGTCGTGCCGCCTGCGGCTACGCCGCCTTCCGCGGGGGCGTCTTCTTCAGCTGCACCTTCTTCTGCAGCGCCTGGCCGCGGCGCCCAGGGTGAGTCGGCACGCCGGCCTACTCTAGACGATCTGTTTCCGCGCCGCGCTCGATTTTTGGAGCCTGCGGCCGGGGCCGGCAGGGGTGCGCCGCCTGCGACTAGAGTCGGCGGTGCCGCACCCAGCGTCGTGGTGTTGGAGGATAGCCCGGAGGGAGCGCATCAGGCGCCGGAGACGGCAGCTCCCACCGGGCCGACTGCTTCGACTGCGCCGCCTCCATCTTCGGAGCCGTCGAGGGAGGAGCCGGCCAGGAAGGAGCCGGCAAGGGATGAGCCGGCGCGCTCGAGGGACGCCGGCTCCCGGGCGTTGGTGAGGATGGAGGGCCTGTCGGAGCCGTCTGAAGGCCTCCACGTGGCCAAGGGTGCCCGGCTGCTGAACGTGGCGTCTGCCTCCGACTCCAGCCTTGGTTCGGCCGGCACCATGGAGAAGGCATGGCACCAGGCGGATGCCTGCGAGGTGACCAGCCGGGAGGGGCACCCAGGCGTGGCGCCCATGAAGATGTTCTTCTCCGGCTTCCGCGCCAACCTTAAGGCCAGGGCCGCTGAGACCGCCGCCAACCTGGCAAAGCTGGAGGAGGCTGACAAGGTAGGTGTTTTATCTCGTTTTTTGCAATTTTGTTGTTATCCTGGTAGCCCTCCGAGGCATGGGCCGGCTGCTCGGAGCCGGTCCGGGTTTCGCCTAGACATCTAACTTTGTTTCTCTCAGACGGTTGCGGAGCGACGCACCGTCTTGTACAACCAGGTCGTGACCCGCTACCACAAGGCCAAGATTGAGCGGGCCGGCTTGGCTTGTGAGCTGGAGGTCGCCAAGGGTAGGGTTTTCTTCCTTTTGACTTGACTTCTTTTTCTTTGATTTCACTCGGCTAACGACTTTTCTTGCCGACTTGCAGCTGAAGCCGCACGGGTCCCCGCAACTGGAGGCGGATCTTCGGGCTGCCCGCGCCCAATGCGCCGAGAGCGAGGAAGCGGGCCGGGCTGCTGCCGCCAAGCTAAAGGTGGCTGAGGGGGAGCTGACGCGGCTGCGCCGGCTTGAGGATAACCACCTCAAGGAGCTCGTCGCCCTCAAACAGAGCCGAGGAGGAGAAGGTGGAGGGCCCGAGCAAGCAGCTGGAGGAGGTGGACCGGCGGCCGGCTTGCACTTCGCCAAGAGGTGACCGCTAAGTCCGAAGAGCTGTCGGCCACCGCCAAGCGGTGGGTGGATGAGATTGGCGGGCTTGACCGCGGCTTGGCGGGTGAGTCCTTGTATTTTTCTCTTTCCTTCCCCTTTGCCGGCTTTCGGCTGTCGGCTGCCGGCTTAGGTTGGCAGCCGGCGGCAGAAACTGATTTTTTCGATATCTCCATCTTCGGGCTGGGGGCAGTCGGTCTATGCCGGCTGCCGCCAGTCTTTTTTCTTTTAACTTCGAAATCTCCATCTTCAAGCTGGGGGCAGTCGGTTCTTGCCGGCTGCCGCCAGGCTTACTTTAGAGCTTCGGAATCTCCATCTTCGGGCTGGGGGCAGTCGGTTCATGCCGGCTGCCTCCAGTCTTACTTTAGGACTTCGAAATCTCCATCTTCAGGCTGGGGGCAGTCGGTTCTTGCCGGCTGCCGCCAGGCTTACTTTGGAGCTTCGGAATCTCCATCTTCGGGCTGGGGGCAGTCGGTTCATGCCGGCTGCCGCCAGTCTTACTTTAGGACTTCGAAATCTCCATCTTCAGGCTGGGGGTAGTCGGTTCTTGCCGGCTGCCGCCGGGCTTACTTTGGAGCTTCGGAATCTCCATCTTCGGGCTGGGGGCAGTCGGTTCATGCCGGATGCCGCCAGTCTTACTTCGAAAATTTACATTTTTCTGCCTTTTTCCGGCTTCGATAGACTTCTAACATGCTTCTTCTTTGCAGCGGCCTTCCCTGAGGCGCAGGAGGTGGCGCTAGCGGAAGTTGGTGTTGTGCGCGACGCCCGGAGGCGGAAAACCGGCGAGGGCAGCGCGGAGTACTTCACCATGGAGGACTACCTGGCGTCCATGGCCGCCCGCGTCGTGCCCATCACGAAGCTTGGCTGGGAGCTCCGGAAGGCGGCGGAGGAGCTGATCCGGCTGCTGTGGCCGACTGAGACGCTGCCGCAGGACCTCGCTAACCTCATCACCTGGCTGGAGAAGGCGCCTGACCGCTTCCTCGACTGGAAGGAGTCCGCTGCGCGCGCTGGAGCCGACATGGCGCTCTCCTTTGTGCTTTCTTGGTACAGCGAGGTCAGCCTCGACCAGCTTGAGTGCCGGCGGGCCGGTGTGGAGGACGCACTCCCGGCGGAAAACAAGACTGCCCGGCTGGCCCGAGCCTGCGCCATTGCCGACTTCGTCGACAAGGGCGTCTTCGTCGAGGATCCGAACCCGCCGTCTGATGACGAGGGCGAGGAGACAGAAGATGAAGAGGCGGAGGACATGCCTGAGGAGGACCCGGCAGCCGGCTCCGCTGATGCTCCCCCGGCTGGTCCTGATCCAGCCGGTGCTTAAATGTACCTGTCTAAGATGTCGCTTTTGCAAGACAATCTGTTAAATCCCCGGAATGCCGGGTGCATATGTATGAATATTGTTATCCTTTTATTAAGTCACACTTTAATGTGTTTGTTAATCTTTTGTGTGCCGGCTTGCTTTCTTCCGACTTGTTCGATTTTTCCCATCCGCCCCACTCTTTGGCTTTGCTCTTGCCGATCGTACGTCCGACTTGCGATCCGTCGCCGGGTCAAGAGCAGGCCGCTAGGTGAGGCCGATTGTATTTCAGTCGAACGAGCCGAGTTCGGCAATCCGGCACTTTTACGAAGAGTTGTGCAAGTCAATTCGCTTTCACTCTTTCCCTTAGCCGTCTTTCGCGTGCCGGCTCCCTAGGCACTTACTCCCGCCAGCCGGACAGCCGGGTTGCGGTCTGTAGCTGGTCAGAAGCCGGCTGTCGGAAACCGGATCACGTTACTAAGCCGGCCGCGTGAGAGGGTGTTAGCCAATCGGCAAAACAAAGTAGAGTACGCGAAAAACTTGTCAGAAACGGCGCTCTTAGCACTTGCTTTTTCATAGCTTACAAAAGGAGTACAAGGGATACATACATTCCTGCTCTCAAGTATAAAATGGGCGGAGCAAGTTGACATTCCAGGGACGTTTAGTCTCCTCGTTAGCCTTGTCCGGCTTGTTCTTTCTAGCCTCTTGGGCATCAATGAGATAGTAGGAATCATTGCCTACCGCCTTGCTCACGATGAAGGGACCCTCCCATGGGGATGACAGTTTATGCTGTCCGGCTGTCCGTTGGATCAGCCGGAGCACTAGGTCTCCTTCTCGGAATGCTAAGGGCTGGACCTTCCGGCTGTGATAGTGTCGGAGGCTTTGTTGGTAAATGGTAGATCTGGACACGGCCACCAGTCGGGCCTCTTCGACCAGGTCGACTCCATCTTCACGAGCTTCTTTAGCTTCAGCTTCTGTGTAGAGCTTGATCCTTGGCGCGTCGTGCTCGATATCAGTCGGCAGGACGGCTTCGGCCTCATATACGAGGAAGAATGGTGTGTAGCCGACTGAGAGGTTTGGCGTTGTGCGCAGGCTCCACAGTACATTGGGCAGCTCTTCAATCCAGCAGCCGGCTGCTCGCTCGAGCGGCTCCACCAGCCGGGGCCGGATGCCGGCTAGGATCAAGCCGTTGGCCTTCTCCACCTGCCCGTTAGACTCCGGATGCGCCACAGAGGCTAGGTCCATCCGGATCCCCATTTCCTCGCAATAGCGAGAGAAGATGCCTTGGGCGAAGTTGCTGCCGTTGTCGGTGATGATGCTGTGGGGGTAGTCGTACCTCACGATGATTTCCTTGAGGAATGTGACGGCTGTGGATCCGTCCAGCTTCTTGATCGGCTTGGCTTCAATCCACTTGGTGAATTTGTCAATCATCACCAAGAGATGTGTCATGCCGCCTCGCGCCGTTCTAAACGGGCCCACCATATCCAAGCCCCAGACGGCAAACGGCCAAGTGATGGGGATGGTTTTCAAGGCGGAAGCCGGCGAGTGCCTTTTCTTTGCGAAGCGCTGGCAGCCGTTGCACTTCTTCACCAGTTCTTCTGCGTCTCTGAGCGCGGTCGGCCGGTAGAAACCGTGCCGGAAAGCTTTGGCCACTATGGCTCGGAGGAGGCGTGATGGCCGCACTCTCCTTGATGGATTTCCCGTAGGAGTTCAATCCCTTCAGCCGGCTCGACGCACCGCTGGAACACCCCACTTACGCTGCGTTTGTACAGCTGGTGGTTGATGATGGTATAGGCCTTGGCCCTTCTCTCAATCTGCCTGGTCTGGACTCTGTCATCAGGCAGCACACCGTCGGTGAGGTAGGAGAGGAAATCTTGTGCCCATGAAGGTACGCATCTTATCTCGAATACGCTAACCAACAAGGCCTCCTGCGTGGGAGCTTCCGGATTCGACTGCGTGGTCGCCGGGTTCGGCTTGGAAGCCGGCGGGTTCGGCTTGGAAGCCCCCGAGTTTGGCTTTGAAGCCCCCGGGTTGGACTGAGAAGCCCCCGGGTTCGGCATGGAAGCCGGCGGGTTTGGCTTTGAAGCCCCCGACTTGGGCGATGAAGCCCCCGGGTTCGGCTGAGCAGCCCCCGGGTCAGCCGGCACGAATATTGAATCCGAGTCCAGTGACGGTGTGATGGAAGGCTTCTTGAGGTGTGCCAGGGCAACGCCTGGAGGAATAGCTTGCCGGGTTGAGCCAATCTTGGATAGGGCGTCAGCCGCCTCGTTTTTTGCTCGTGGCACGTGGTGGAATTCACAGCCGTCGAAGAAGCCGGATAGCTACTGGACGTGGAAGCGGTATGAGGCCATGTTGGCGTCCTTCGCGTCCCAGTCGCCAGATGCTTGCTGTATAACCAAGTCGGAGTCACCGAAGCAGAGTATGCGACGCACGCCTATCTCCTTGGCCAGCTTCAGCCCATGAATGAGCGCTTCGTACTCCGCCACATTATTGGATGCGGCGAAGTGGATCTGCAGGACGTAGTCCAGCCGGTCTCCCTTAGGAGAGGTGATGACGATGCCGGCTCCCAAGCCATTGCGCATCTTCGAGCCGTCGAAGTGCAGCTTCCAATGTGTGGAGTCAGGCACAGGCGGCAGGTACTGCTTTTCAGCCCAGTCGACAAAGAAGTCCGCGAGGATCTGCGACTTGATGGCCGTGCGTGCCTCGTAGAGGATGGTGTGGGCGGCTAGCTCCAGAGCCCACTTGGCAACCCGGCCGTTGGCGTCTTTGCTGCCGATGATTTCCGCCAGGGGTGCCGTGGCAACCACCTTGATGGGGTGCTCTTGGAAGTAGTGTTTGAGCTTTTTGGCCGCCACGTATACGCCATAGGTGACCTTCTGGTAGTGGGGGTAGTTCTGCTTCGACTGGGAAAGCACCTCGCTGAGGTAGTAGACTGGGCGCTGAACCGGCTGCTCCCTGCCGGCTTCTTTGCGCTCCACCACCAGGACAACGCTAACCACTCGGTTGGTAGCAGCGATGTAAAGCAGCATCGGCTCCATTGAAGCCGGCGATGCGAGGATGGGCGCGGTTGAGTGCACGCGCTTCAAGTCACGGAAGGCTTCATCCGCCTGCGGTGACCAGACGAATTTGTCCGACTTCTTCAGCAACTGGTACAAGGGCAGTGCCTTCTCCCCCAGCCGGCTGACGAAGCGGCTCAAGGAGGCCAGGCAACCAGTGAACTTCTGGACGTCCTTGAGGCACTGCGGCAGTTCCATCTTCTCCAGGGCACTGATCTTCTCCGGGTTGGCTTCGATCCCTCGCTGAGAGACGAGGTAGCCAAGGAGTTGGCCGGATGGCACACCGAACGTGCACTTGGCCGGGTTGAGCTTCATCCGGAATCTTCGCAGATTGGTGAAGGTTTCTCTCAGGTCATCAAGGAGGGTAGCCGTCTCCTTGGTCTTTACAACGACATCATCCACATATGCGTGAACGTTTCTGCCGATTTGATCCTGCAAGCATTTTTGCATGCACCTTTGATAGGTGGCGCCTGCATTTTTCAAGCCGAACGACATAGTCGTGTAGCAATAAGCCCCATACGGGGTAATGAACGAAGTCTTTATTTGATCATCCGGATTCAAAGGAATCTGGTGGTAGCCTGAATAGGCGTCTAGAAAAGACAACAATTCACAGCCGGCAGTCGAGTCTATGACTTGATCTATGCGCGGCAGGGGGAAGGGGTCCTTCGGGCACGCCTTGTTCAGGATGGTGTAGTCGATACACATGCGCCAGGAGCCGTTCTTCTTCAAGACCAGGACCGGGTTCGCCAACCAGTCCGGGTGCAGCACTTCCATCATGAAGCCGGCTGCCAGCAGCCGGGCGATTTCTTCACCGATGGCCTTCCTTCTTTCTTCGGCAAAGCGCCTGAGAGGCTGCTTCACCGGCTTGGCTTCGAGTCGGACGTGGAGGTGGTGCTCGGCCAACTCCCTCGGCACACCGGCATGTCTCTTGGAGTCCATGCGAAGATGTCCCGATTCTCACGGAGGAAGTCTGGTGAGCTCGCTTTCCTATTTTCTGTTCAAGCCGGCACCGATGGTGACGTACTTGTCCGGCTGCGCCGGGTCCAGCAGGATCTTCTTGGTGTTGTTGGCCGGCTGGAAGTGAGTCGTCCCAGCCGGGTTGCCTGCAGCCGGCATGTCCGTCTGCGCGGCCTTGGCCAAGGCGACAGCGTCGTGGATGAGCTGCTTCTCGGTGGAGATGACCAGCGTCTGGGCCATCTTGGAGCTCTGCGTGGCGCAGTCCATGGAGCGGCGATAGTCGCCGGCTATGGTGATGACCCCTTTAGGGCCAGGCAGTTTCATCTTCAGGTACCCATAATGGGGCACCGCCATGAACTTGGTCAGGGCCGGCCTGCCCAGGAGCGCGTGGTAGGGACTGACGAGGTCCACCACCTCGAACTCGATCCTTTCGTGCGGAAGTGATCCGGCTTCCCGAACATCACCTCCAGCGTGATTCGGCCAATCGGCTGGCAGCGAGTGGCCCGGCACGATGCCACGGAAGACGGTGGGGGTGGGACGCAACTCGGCTTCTTGGATGCCTAGCTTGCGGGCGGTGTCGCGGTAGAGGATGTTGATGCTGCTGCCCCCATCGATGAGGACGCGCGAGAAGCGCACGCTGCGCCGGGTTGTGCCAATGGTGGGGTCAAGGACCATGGCGTAGCTGCCCGGCTTCGGAAGGACAGCCGGTGTGTCGCGGCGATCAAAAGTGATGGCCTGCTCTGACCAGTTTAGGTACTGGGGGACCGGCGGTATGACCGCGTTGACCTCGAGGGAACGGCTCTGCTGGCTCGTCTTGTCCTCGGGCTCGGAGGTGAAGATGATGTAGGTAGCATCTTCGGCCAGGTATCGGCCATGGTGCACTTGGTTAGCCTCGTGGTGCTCGAGGTTGGCATTCTCTGCGCCGGCTTGGCCACCCGGCCCGCCGGCTGGAGGGGGCGGGGGTGGAGACGGGAGAGGTTCGCCGCTTGTCAGCCGCTTCATGAAGTGGCAGTCGCGGATGGTGTGGTTGGAGGGGTTCTTGCCGCTGTGGTACTTGCACGGCGAGTCGAGCATCTGCTCGAAGGTGAACTTCGGCTTCCAGGGCCGGTCTTGCTTCTGGCGCCGGCTGCCGCCAGCCGCGTGGTCCGACACGGCTACCACAAGGGCAGAACCGTACCGGCGGTCCGGCTGATCGCTGTGCCGCTTTCCGCGGTAGTTGTCCCGCCGGCTGCCATGAGAGGCGCCCTCTGCCGGCTTGTTCTCAGCCGACTTGTGGTGGTCCCGCCTGGACGGAGCCGGCGATGCCTCAGCCGGCGCCTTGCCGGCTTCTTCAGCCAGCGCGTACTTGTCGGCGATGGCCATGAGGGAGGCCATGGTCTTGGGCTCGCTGCGGCGCAGCTTGTGCCACAGCATGGTATTGGGCCGGCAGCCGCCCATGAAGAAGCTGATGGCCTGGATCTCGTGCACGCCCTCGCAGGAGTTGCGCATCTCGCACCAGCGCGTTAGGTACGCGCGATCCGTCTCGTCCGGGCCCTGCTTGCACATCTCTAGCTGCTGGGGGCGACCCGGCCGGCGGTAGGTGCCGGTGAAGTTGCTGATGAAGGCTTCCTCAAAATCAAGCCAGCCGTTGATGCTGCCGGCTGGCAGGTTGTTGAGCCAGGTGCGGGCGGAGCCGATTAGCATCAGGGGGGAATACCGCACCGCCCAGCGCTTGTTGCCCCTGGAGATGCCGACTGCGGTGGAGTAATCCAGCAGCCAATCTTCCGGCTTGGCGGTGCCGTCGTACTTGGGGGTGTCGCGGGGGAGCTGGAAGCCGTCAATCATGGGCTCGTTGGCGATGCGGGGCCCGAAGCACTTTGGGCCGGCTGGCCCCTCTTCCTCCGCGATGCGGGATTCGACCAGCCGGTCAAGGCGGTCTCTGGCGTCGGTGGGCTCGATGCGGGGGCCCAGCCGGGAACGTGCCGGCTGGCGAGTGCCGGCGGGCTCTGGAGCCGGCCGGTGTTGGCGTCGGGGCTCGGAGTCTTGCTCCTGGTTCCGGCTTGGTGGAGGCCGACTGCGGCTGCTGTTGCCGCTCGGCTGGCGGCTCGTCCGGCTTGAGCTTGCATGCGTAGCCCGGGAGTCACGCTGCCGGCTTGGTGCCGGGGAGGTGGACTCGGCCGTGTCCCTGGCGCCGTCTCTGGCGTTGCCTGCGGCACCACGAGCGTGAGAAGCTCTGGGAGCGTGGGCGTACCTGGGGTCTTTCGACTGCCGGTTGGCAGCTTTCAGCAGCTCAGTCACCCGCTCAGTCTGGCGGCGTAACTCATCGCCTTCGAGGCGGTGCAGCTCTTCTGCGGCGGCTTCGGCCGCGAGCATGTTCTTGTCGGGGGTGTTGTAGAGGGGCAGCTCCGTTGACGGAGCCGGCGCTTCCGCGTCGTCGCGGTCGATCTCGGCGCCTAGGTCGCGGCCTCTGCGGCGGATCTGGCCGGCTCGGCTGGGGTTGTCGCCGCCTGGAGTGAGGCCGTGGGCGCGGTTGTACTCGCGCTGGGTGATTTCCCACTGGCGCTTGGCAGTGGCCAGTTCTTCAGTCTGCTTGAGGAGGAGCTGGCGGTGCGCCTCCAAATCCGCCTCGACGGTGGTGGGGTCGCTGCCAGTCGTGAGCGGGGTGCTCAGCTTCGCGCGGACTTCTTCCAGCCGGGATGGTGGTGGCGGTGCCTTTGCGCCCGAGGCGGACGCGTGCCCGTCAACGTTGCGCTCCAAGTTGGGGCTGCGGACGCGCGCGGACTTGGTGGGCTGCTCGTCGCCGGTTGCCATGACTTGCACGATGCAGGGGTCGGCGAGGGCGCTGTTGGTGCCGGCTCCTGGAGGAGGGATTGCGCAGCGCAGCACCTGCCGCGGGTAGCGCGGCGGTGCGACGGTGGCGACGTAGATGTCGTGGCCGCCGAAGGAGATGACGCTGCCGCCGGCAGGGAAGGGTCTGTCGGCGAAGCAGCCAGCGTTGTGGCTGACGCAGTCGAGGGAGCCGAATCTCCAGATCAAGCCTGAAGCGACTCGCTCGCCGGTGGTGATGGTGAGGCCCGTCCGGATGAAGACACCGGCTGCGGACGCTGAAGGCCCCACGGTGGGCGCCAAATGTCGTGGTATCGTCACGGCATATGCCATAGGATGGCTAAAGAAGGTGGTTCCTAGATGGTCTCACGGCGGTATCCGGATGCGGGTATGGGGACGAATGACACGGTCGACGTACCCAGGTTCGAGGCCCTCCTGTGGAGGTAACACCTCTACTCCTGTTGTGAGTGTATATGGTGATCACACAGTACAATGGTGCTCCTTGAGTTGTATCCGGCTTGTCCTGGGAGGCTAAGGTAGACGAAGGTCTCTCTCACAGGGCAGCGCTAAGACTAGAATGAGGTGAGAATGATCGATCCCCCGCACGAGAGGTGGTAGTGCAGCTTATATAGACGCTGGCACTTTACATAGAAGTCCCTACGGTCTATTGGCCGGCTTGGCCGGCTCCGGCTTCCGCTCCTTCCCGAGGCGTTGACGTCAGTAGCCGTTGAGGCCTCATGGCCTATCCCATCCGACTGCCCGAGTCAGCGGTATGGAGAAGAGGTGTCTCTGTCGCCATCATGCCCTGTAGCCGGTACGGACCAACGTACGCCATGATGGCCTGTCCGCCGCGTGGCACTATTGCTCCACAGTGCCCCGTGCTTTACGGGAGGTGAGGTCGGCGTGGACCTGCGAACCCGGACCACCTACCCAGTTCCTTCTCATGCAAGACTCGCCAGCCTCGAGTCGGTCTAGAGTGTAAACCCCAGTCGGATATGGCTTGTAGAAGCCGGCCCAGCCACAGCGCAGACGGCCGTAGCCAGTCCGACTAGGACTTAGAGCCAGCCGGCTTCCGAGGCAGTCGGCCATGGCTCCAGCCGGCTGCTCCTCAGCCGGCCTTTGCCGCGAGCCGGCCAACCTCAAGCCGGCTACTTCGCGTCCATTGCCCTACCCGGGGTCTGCCCCCCGACAGAGGCTTAATTGACTTTTGTTCAGTCATATGCATGCGTGAGCATGTGCCAAGTTGATTCAAGTGAGTTATTTAGAGGAGGATACCACAATGTCATACCTATTTATGAATAAAACAATGCAAGCAAATATTTATGATATGCTACTCATATTAATAAATTGGAGCTAAACATGAGAGATCATGAACTACTAGACTTTCTTAAATGACATATACCTCACATGAACCAACTAAGCATGCTCACATGAATGAGTATATGTACAAAAATGAAAACAAATAGAGTTCATACCAGCCTCTCACCACAGTCGAGTTGTCGTAGATCGTCATTATTGCCTTTTCACTTGTGTAGCTTGAATAATATGGAATGAAAACCAAGCTCCAGCCACCGGAGACCACTGAACTCCATAATGAACTTTGCAAAACCAGAGAAGAACAACAAATATTTTTGGTGTTTTCGAATTGGAAACAAGAACAAAAGGAAACAAGCAAACAAAGCAAAATCTTTTTGGATTTTCTTATAGCAAACCAACGATAGCAAATAAAGCAAAATAGGAGCAAGAAACCAAAATAAGCAAATGGTAAAGAGAAACAACAGAAATATTTTTGGTCTTTTTGTGTTTTAGGAAAGAAACAAAACAAAAACAAGAAAATGAAAACTAAGAGAGTCACATAAACACAAAGCAGCAGAAATTCGTCAAACTTGACAGCAGTACAGTAATCTATTTTTACGAAAATCTTCCGCTGCTCAGCTCGAAAAGTGCTCAACTAATGAAAGTTAGATAATAACCTGGGGAACATGCGCAAAAATTGGCTTCGTAAAATAACGTTTTGGATGTTTTTGAGAATTTTTTTGGTATCAGTCCAGAATCTGTTTTCAAACAGCACTTCCCCAAATATCATCTCCCTCTTATTAGAAAACCACCTTAAGAAGCTAAACAAGTATGTACAAGTATCCAGCAATTGTAATATGCAATGAATGAATGATGCCGGTATACCTCCCCCAAGCTTAGGCTTTTGGCCTAAGTGGAGATCAACCCCAGCGAGGGTCAGGATTCCACACCGGTGGATCGTACATGGTGTAGTCATAATAAGGTCCATATGCAGAAGAAAAAGGTGAAGGCTCAACATTCCCAAAATGTTGATGTGAAGAGCTCGCTGCATCGGATGACAAGTCGAGGTGTTCCTCGGCCTCCTCCGCGTCGTCCCTTGCATGATAGCCATCCCCCTCTATGTATGCATTTAGTTCCTCTTCCGTGACCAACCAATTTTCCCTGGAAGCAAGATTAAACAAAGCAGGTGCAGGCAATCCTACTAGTTTTTCAGTTCTTTTAGTTGTTCTCCAATTTTTCTTGTAAAATGTTATCTCATAAGACAGGTTACTCAGCTTAGATTGGTTAGAAACAAAGTCATGTTTTATCATTGAAACAACATCGAGTTTCTCTACAGAAAGTTGAACATCAAGAGGGTGAGGTTCTACACCATGCATAGCTAATAAACGAGAGGCGATGAGACCTCCACAAATTCCTCCCTTCTCACGGTTAGTAGCAAGTCTAAAGGCTATCAAAGCACCCAAGTTATAAGTCCTATCACCTTGCAATGCAGCAGCTAGGAAAACTAAATCCTGGATAGATAACTTATTTGCATTCTGTCTAGCAAGAACGCACTTGGTGATGAAATAAGCAAAGTAACGAATAGCTGGGAGTTGAATGCTACGAATTTTACCACTCTCTTCTGAGAAGTTTCTCCCTTGACAGATCATCTTGTATAGACTCAACAGTTCCTGCGGCGACCCCCTAATCTTCTCACAAGATCCCCATTCACTACAAGAAAAAGGTCATGTAGAGATGGCTAAAT
The DNA here is from genome assembly GCF_022539505.1 of Lolium rigidum. NCBI lineage: Eukaryota > Viridiplantae > Streptophyta > Magnoliopsida > Poales > Poaceae > Lolium > Lolium rigidum. The sequence goes on from NC_061510.1 coordinate 257,049,302, forward strand.
AAGTGACTAAAGACGCTAAATTTCATCTCTACATGATTGTAAAGACGCTACTATAAAGCGTCATAGGAGCGTCTTCTAGTGCACCGTCTCAAATATCATAAAGACGCATTGTGAGCGTCTCAAAAATAAAATGGGACGTTTTCAAAAGCGTGTTTATGCTAATAGAGGCACTTTGGAGATGTCCAACAAATCGTCTCTACCAACATTGAGTCGCTTTATTGAATCCTTGAGTGGAGAATATTTTTGCGTTATATATGAATTAATTTATTTTTAAAATCTTTTGGAAAACTTGCATAATGCACATAATAAGATTAAAATCAAATTCTATTCATCAAAGAACAAAAGACATTACGAATGTACATTACATGGTGGAAAAATATCTATTACAGTACATCATTTGATGACAAATGTACTTTTACAAGTGAAATGTACGTCCTTACAAAGATTTTTATACATGACTAAATAATACAATAATTTCCGTTGTGTGATTTCCTAGATGATGGGATTAATCTATTGGATCTCGAAATCAACTCCTGTCTTGTTCACTTCTTCAGACTTTCTTTGCTCTCGACAATGCGGTTTGAATAATCTTTCACGAACAGTATCCTGCAGAGCAACAAGTACAAGAGAAAAAAATCATTAGGCTAAAATCAACAGAAAAAAACTTTCCGTGTGATTTTGATAGCAACATAATATTTTTATGAACTCAGAGTGAATATCCCGAGTAAATACCGTGTGCAGCAAAAACAAATTCTCGAGTTCATGACTCCAGCAACACAAGATCCAGTTTGCAGATAAATCCAAAATGCAAAGCATCAATTCTAGTACAAAATTCGAATCTGGGTGAATATAAAATAATTAAACAGTAAAGTAACTTTCTTCTGATCGATGCAACTGGGTCATCCGCTTTGCATGCCACCTTACAGCGTTGGTTCGTTTATTATCTCCGTGCAAGATCTACATCAATATCCATGGTCAGCGCCTCAGCGGGCAAATAGAAGGATGAACACTAATCTGCATCGTGCAAAAAAATGTGTCAAAGATCTTAGAGTGGAGAGGCGGAAGATGCATATACTTGCAGACAGGAATATAGTGGCAAGGGGCAATCAATCAACAGTTAGCACTTGATCAAGTCGGGCAATAAAGAGGCAAGGGGCAATCAACAGTTAGCAGTTGATCGAGTCCGGCAGGAAGGAACATTTAATCGCGTCCAAGAATTCTACGCCAAGAGAGAACTAATCTATTCGTGAAGGAACTCACCAGATTAGAGCAAGTACAATAGAGTCCACTCAGCTGACTATAAGACATTAAATAATATATTTTAGATGAGTTAGAGGAGAGAGAAGAGGAGAGAGAATGGAGGTGGGCTACTATGCAATAGCCAGCTCTTGCACGTGCTCCTAGGCACCTTGTGAGAGTGAAATGTGGGCCATATATTAGTAAAGTACTACATTCTTATAGCCAACTATTGTACATGTTAGCTATATGATGACTACAAATGATATAACATCTTGTTATAGCCAACAGTTGGCTATATTATTGGAATTGCTCTTAAAGGATGACTGCTCAAGGAACTCACCAGATCCGGCTAGGTGTATCCTCGGAATCGTCAAGGCATGGGGCTCCGCTGAAGCCTACAATTAGCACGTAATTAAGGCTAGCAGAAGAGGGAGTTCCTCCTGGAGAGGTGCACCGCGATTGGATCGGGTGGCGCCGCGGTGGCGGCTAGGTTTAACAGGGGATGGGGAATTAACAAATTGGCTATGAGAAAGGTATTCGTGGGTTAGAGGGGAGTGGAAAGTACTATTATTATTCTTTTAGTGACAATTAATCCTGCAGTTTAGGACGATATGTGCTTCGTCTCAATAAACGTCTTAAAAAACAGCTTGTTGACAGATGTAGGGACGAAATAGAAAGCGTCGAATGTAAAGTGCCTCTACATGACTTTTTTGTTGTAGTGATTGTGGCACTCTAATAGCTGCACAAAAATCAGCAAAAGGCAAGTCGACAGTTTTATTATAAATTTTGTATCGAACCATGGGGTTAGGTTGGGACCAATTGAACTCAAAGTCCTGCACCACTGACATGGTTAGTTTTGCATATTGGTAAGGTTCACCAACAACAAAACTTTCCAACCCTGCATTGGAAATCATATTTTGAACATCTTGCAAGATTCCTGCACTCTTCATAAAATCAGTGCATGGGTAGTAGGAGGGGTATACTCCCTCTTCGCGGTGAACTCTCATAACTTCTTGCACCTCCAATTCTTGTTGGTTAAGTTGGTGCCTATTCCACTCCATTTTCTGAAATTTTTCAACAAACATTATAAAAGTTGATTTGGAGACATATCATTGAGGGAAACTACTATAGGAACTTGGCAGAGTACTAAGCATGCATCAAAACTAATTTTTACAACTTAGAACAAGCATGCAAGCTCACTTATCATGTTACCTACAGCAGCAAAATATTCAAGATATACTCAACCAAACAAAATTCTATTTGGATAATCGGAGGAGTCACATACCGGAGAGCAAATGTGCCAAATTTCAGACACAAATATGAGCTGAGCAAAGAGATCGAGAAATCTTAAGCTCTTGAGCAGAAACGCGAGTGAGAGAAAGTGAGTACGAGTTTTTTCGGGAGAGAGAGTAGAATGGGAGGAAGAGATGAGTTAGTGGGGCAAGGAGGGGCCCACACCACAGGGTGGCGTGCCCCCCTTGCTGGCCGCGCCGGCCCATGGGGTCCAGCCCCAGGGTGCCCCACTGGTCAGCCTCTGGCACTCCCAGGTAGCTCTTCGAAAAATAAGACCAACAGTATAATTTTTGTAAATTTTTTGAAAACTTTGAAAAATGCACATTTCTGGGTGTCAAAATTATTATTACAGGGCAGAAAAAGATTTTCAAACCTCTAAACAACTAAGCATCTTGCAAAACAAATAGTGCTACAGCAAGTAAAGCAAGTGGAGGAAGAAAGAAATGTTGTTTAGCTCTTCTATGCATATAAAATGTACTTGTTAACAAGGTTGATCAAGTCTTGCCACCAAATAAATTTTACATGACATAAGAAGAAATAAACCTCAAATCAATCATGTTACCTTGTATTGAATTGATATGGATCCAATCATAATATTTTGATATCCTTGTTTAGGCTCATATATAGGACAATCAATAACTCCCACTTTGATAGTTCTCACATTAGAAATTGTATTAACTCCACATACTTTATCAATCTTCTTGGGAAAATAAACAGTATGCTCTTTGTCATCAACATTGAAAGTAATTTTTCCTTTATTGCAATCAATAACAGCCCCTGCGGTGTTAAGAAAAGGTCTCCCAAAAATAATAGACATATTATCATCTTCAGGCATTTCCAACACAACAAAATCAGTTAATATTAAGCAATTATTAGTAACTTGAACAGGAACATCCTCACATATACCAACAAGAATAGCAGTAGATTTATCAGCCATTTCCAAAGATATATCAGTTGGTATCAACTTATCTAAATAAAGTCTCTTATAAAGAGAAAAAGGCATAACACTAACACCTGCTCCCAAATCACATAGAGCAGTTCTAACATAATTACTCTTGATGGAACAAGGAATAGTCGGTATATCTGGGTCGCCCAGCTTCTTTGGAACTTTGCCATTGAAAGAGTAATTAGCAAGCATAGTGGAAATCTCCTCATTAGGAATTTTCCTTTTGTTAGAGACAATATCTTTCACATACTTTGAATAAGGAGGCAATTTAATAGCATCAGTCAAAGGGATTTGCAGGAACAAAGGTTTCATCCAATCACAAAATTTATTATAGTGTTCTTCTTCCTTTAATTTTAGTTTCTTAGCAGGAAAAGGAATTTGCTTTTGAACCCAAGGTTCCCGTTCATTACCATGTTTCTTAGCAATAAAATCTTCTTTAGTATATTTTTTATTTTTAGCATGCTTTTCAGGTTCATCTTCAACCTCTTCTTTATCAGAAGCATCATTCTTATCATTATCTTTATCATGTTCATTACCACTTTCAGTTTCAGCATCACAAATAGAAATACTATTAGGATCATTAACAGGTTCAGAGGATTCTACAACAGTTTTATGTTTCTTCTTCTTTTTCTTAGAAGGAGCACTAGTTTCAGTTCGTTGAGAGTCTTGTTCAACTCTTTTGGGATGCCCCTCGGGATATAGAGGATTCTGAGTAGAAACACCACCTCTAGTTGTTACTTCATAAGCATGTTTTTCTTTAGAACTATTTTTTAACAAGTCATTTTGCACTTTAGTGAGTTGATCAATTTGAGTTTGAACCATATGAAAATGTTTAACAAGCATCTTAACATCATTGGAGGTTCTCTCCACAATACCATGCAATTCACTAATAGCTCGAGAATTTTCCATTAAATGATTCTCTACTCTCGTATTAAAATTATTTTGCTTAACAATATAATTATCAAACTCATCTAAGCATTGATCAGGAGGTTTTGAGTACGGAATATCTTCCCTACTAAAGCGTTGAAGAGAGTGTACCTCGATCATGGATGAAGGGGGAGTTATCTTACATAAATCTTCTATGAGGGGTAAATTCTTCACATCTTCGGATTTAATACCCTTCTCTTTTAGAGATTTCTTGGCTTCCCTCATATCTTCATCATTTAATTTAATCATACCCCTCTTCTTCAATATTGGTGTCGGGGTTGGTTCAGGTGTAGTCCAATCATCATGATTTCGGCCTATTCTAGCCAATAATTCTTCAGCGTCGTCCGGAGTTCTTTTCCTGAAAACACAACCAGCACAACTATCTAGGTATGCCCTAGACTCAATGGTTAGTCCACTATAAAATATATCAAGTAAATCATGCTTTTCCAGATCATGTCCAGGCCGAGCTCTGATAAGAGAGCAAAATCTTGCCCAAGCTTCAGGCAATTTCTCTCCATCTTCCTGGTCAAAACTATAAATTTTCTGCAAAGCAATATGTTGAGCACTAACGGGAAAGTATTTCCGAAAGAAAACATCAAGAAAATCACTTGGACTATCAATAGAATCAGGAGGCAAACTATTATACCAAGTTTTAGCGTCATCCTTTAATGAGAAAGGAAAAATTTTAGCAACAAAATAAGTACGCTTCTTGATATCATCAGAAAACAAGCTACTCAGAGTAGACAGCTCAATCATGTGTTCTACAACACTTTCTTTTTCAGTACCACAAAAGGGTGTTTTCTCAACAATATATATATGAGATAAATCAAGAGAAAAATCATAATCCTTATCCTTAATGTTTATAGGAGATGTGGCAAATTTAGGATCGGAGACGAGTTTATATCTAACAGTATGTTGTGCAAGAAGCTTTTTAATATTACTTGTACCAGTAGTAGCATTGCATTTATCAATAAAATCATCATCAAGTTCTACATAATCTTCATCAAGATCATCTCTAGAGTATTTAGACTCAGGTGAATTAACAGGTGTAGCAGTATTTTCATTAGGAATTTCAGTACTTTCAATTTGTCTAGACCTAGAAATTGTAGCATCTAGAAAAGATCCTAATGAGCCATCATTATCAAGCACAACAGAAGCATCATCAAAATTATAAGAGGAATTTTCAGATTCAGCAGAAGTACCAGCATTTGAAGCTTGTGGTGGTGAAACAAGTTTACTTATCACAGATGGTGAATCAAGAGCAACAGAGGTACTCAGAGTTGTACCTTTTCTTGTAGTGGATGGTAATATGGCGACTTTAGTATCGCGAGGTTTACCCATGATGGAGAATTTGCAGCGAACAATATCAATCCAAGTGAACTTGCAAATAAAGCTATGCTCCCCACCAACGGCGCCAGAAAATAGTCTTCATGACCCACAAGTATAGGGGATCGCAACAGTCTTCGAGGGAAGTAAAACCCAATTTATTGATTCGACACAAGGGGAGCCAAAGAATATTTGTAAGCCTTAACAACGGAGTTGTCAATTCAGCTGCACCTGGAAACAGACTTGCTCGCAAGAGTTTATCAGTAGTAACAGTTTTATAGCGATAGCAGTAGTGAAATATCAGCAGCAGTGTAACAAAGACAGCAGTAGTGATTATAGTAAACAGCAGGATTAAAATACTGTAGGCACAGGGATGGATGAACGGGCGCTGCATGGATGAGAGAAACTCATGTAACAATCAAGGTAGGGCATTTGCAGATAGTAATAAAGCGGTATCCAAGTACTAAACAATCCATAGGCATGTGTTCCATATTTAGTCGTACGTGCTCACAATGAGAAACTTGCACAACATCTTTTGTCCTACCAGTCGGTGGCGGCACGGGCCTCTAGGGAATCTACTGGAAATTAAGGCACTCCTTTTAATAAAGCACCGGAGCAAAGCATTAACATTCAGTGAACACATGTGATCCTCATATCACCGCCTTCCCCTCCGGTTGTCCCAATTTCTGTCACTTTGGGGCCTCGGGTTCCGGACAGCAATATGTGTATACAACTTGCAGGTAAGATCATAAAACAATGCATATCATCATGAAACAATAACATGTTCAGATCTGAGATCATGGCACTCGGGCCCTAGTGACAAGCATTAAGCATAACAAGTTGCAACAATATCATAAAAGTACCAATTACGGATACTAGGCACTATGCCCTAACAATCTTATGCTATTACATGACCAATCTCATCCAATGCCTACCATCCCCTTCAGCCTACAGCGGGGGAATTACTCACACATGGATGGGGAAACATGGCTGGTCGATGGAGAGGCGTCGGTGGTGATGATGGCGATGATCTCCTCCAATTCCCCGTCCCGGCGGAGTGCCAGAACGGAGTTTCTGGTCCCGAGACGGAGTTTCGCGATGGCGGCGGTGTTCTGGATGTCTTCTGGCGATTTCGTCTAACCCCCGTGCGTTTTTAGGTCGAAGACGTTAAGTAGTCCAGAGGGGGGCGTCGGAGGCTGGCCGAGGCGGCCTCACCATAAGGCGGCGTGCCCCCCTCCTAGGCCGCGCCGGCCTATGGTATGGAGGCCGTGGGCCTCCCCCTGGCCTGCCCTTCTGGCTCCGTGAGTCTTCTGGGAAAATAGGCCCTTCGCGATTATTTCCGGGGATTTTCCTGAAAGTTGAGTTTCTGCACAAAAACGAGACACCAGGGCAATTCTGCTGGAAACAGCGTTAGTCCGTGTTAGTTGTATCCAAAATACACAAATTAGAGGCAAAACAATAGCAAAAGTGTTCGGGAAATTAGATACGTTTTGTTTGTGTTTGAATAAATTCGGATCCTAGCATTCCTTGTGTGGGAGAAAGACACGCTCCGCTTTTTCATATTGAACACTGGTGTTCTTAGTTTTACTTTTAATATTCACGGCAAAAGTTAAAAGCTGCTGCATTTATTGCTATTTGGTTGGAAACAGAAAATGCTTCATGTGGTAATTGGTATATTTTCTTGAATAATTTGATACTTGGCAATTGTTTTGAGCTCTCAAGTAGATCATGTTTAAGCTCTTGTATCATGTAGTTTAAACCTATTAGTGGAGAACTACCGTAGAGCTGGTTGAAATTTGGTTTGCATGATTGGGCTCTCTAAAGTCTAGATATTTTCTGGTAAAAGTGTTTGAGCAACAAGGAAGACAGTGTAGAGTCTTATAATGCTTGCAATATGTTCTTATGTGAGTTTTGCTGTACCGGTTCATACTTGTGTTTGCTTCAAACAACCTTGCTAGCCAAAGCCTTGTACTGAGAGGGAATGCTTCTCGTGCATCCAGAACCTTGAGCCAAAATTATGTCATTTGTGTCTACCATAACTACCTACTATGTGGTATTTTTCTGCCATTCCAAAGTAAATTGCTTGCGTGCTACCTTTAAAAAATTCATTCCTTGTCTTTGCAATACATAGCTCATGGGAAAGTAGCCTAAAAACTATTGTAGTAAAGAATATGTCGCTTATGTATCTTAGTTCTTATAAGTTGCTTGTTGAGCGGTAACCATGTTTCTGGGGACGCCATCAACCTGTCACACCTTTGTTAAATATCATGTGAGTTGCTATGCATGTTCGTCTTGTCTGAAGTAAGGGAGATTTGCCATGAGTTAAATGATTTGAGTATGCATATTGTTAGAGAAAACATTGGGCCGCCAACCAAAGCCATGTATCATGGTGGAAGTTTCAGCTTGGACATTAATCCTCAAATCTCTTATGAGAATATTATCTGTTGTTGAATGCTTAAAGCATAAAAGAGGAGTCCATTGCCTGTTTTCTATGTTGTCCCGGTATGGATGTCCTCAAGTTGAGATCTATCAAAATTGAGAGATCAAATGCGATCTATCTCCTTGGACCTTTGTACAGGTGGCATAGAGGTACCCCTTTGTGACACTTGGTTGAAACATATGTAATGCAATGATAATCCATGGAAATCCGATCTAATTAGGACAAGGAGCGGGCACTATTAGTATTCGATGCATGATGCTTGCAACTTATAGGAGGTTTTATGCATAACACATATGAATTATTACTACCGTTGACAAAATTGTTTCCATGTTTTCAAAATAAAAAGCTCTAGCACATGAGTAATCCCTGCTTCCCTCTGCGAAGGGCCTTTCTTTTACTTTATGTTGAGTCAGTTTACCTACTTCTTTCTATCTTAGAAGCAAACACTTGTGTCAACTGTGTGCATTGATTCTTACATACTTGCTTATTTGCACTCATCATATCACTTTGTGTTGACAATTATCCATGAGATATACATGTTGAAAGTTGAAAGCAATTGCTGAAACTTAAATCTTCCTTTGTGTTGCTTCAAAACCTTCTATTAAGAATCTATTGCTTTATGAGTTAACTCTTATGCAAGACTTGTTGATGCTTGTCTTGAAAGTACTATTCATGAAAAGTATTTGCTATATGATTCAGTTGTTTAGTCATTATCTATTTGTTAACAAACTATAGACCATTGCTTTGAATCACTTCATTCATCTCATATGATTTACAATAGTATTGATCAAGATTATGATGGTAGCATGTCACTTCAGAAATTATCTTGTTTATCGTTTACCTACTCGAGGGCGAGTAGGAACTAAGCTTGGGGATGCTTGATACGTCTCAAACGTATCTATAATTTCTTATGTTCCATGCTAGTTTTATGACAATACTCACATGTTTTCTATACACTTTGTATCATTTTTATGCATTTTCCGGCACTAACCTATTAACAAGATGCCGAAGCGCCAGTTCTTGTTTTCTGCTGTTTTTGGTTTCAGAAATCCTACACAGGAAATATTCTCGGAATTGGACGAAACAAAAGCCCACGGTCTTATTTTCCATGGAGTCTTCCAGAACACCGAAGAGGAGACGAAGAGGGGACACGAGGCGGCCACACCATAGGGGGCGCGGCCCCACCCCTGGCCGCGCCGCCATATGGGGTGGGCCCCTCGAGCGTCCCCCAACTCTGCCCCTTCTCCTATATAATCCTTCCGTCGCGAAAACCCTAGTACCGAGAGCCACGATACGAGAAAAGTTACTGAGACGCCGCCGCCGTCAACCCCATCTCGGGGGGTTCTGAAGATCACCTCCAGCACTCGCCGGAGAGGGGAATCATCACCGGAGGGCTCTACATCACCATGCCCGCCTCCGGACTGATGCGTGAGTAGTTCATCCTTAGACTATGGGTCCATAGCAGTAGCTAGATGGTTGTCTTCTCCTCTTGTGCTATCATGTTTAGATCTTGTGAGCTGCCTATCATGATCAAGATCATCTATTTGTAATGCTACATGTTGTGTTTGTTGGGATCCGACGAATATGGAATACTATGTCAAGTTGATTATTGATGTCTACGCACACTTCTATTCCTGTAGACAGTGTTGGGCCTCCAAGAGCAGAGGTTTGTAGAACAGCAGCAAGTTTCCCTTAAGTGAATCACCCAAGGTTTATCGAACTCGGGGAGGTAGAGGTCAAAGATATCCCTCTCAAGCAACCCTGCAATTAAGATACAAGAAGTCTCTTGTGTCCCCAACACACCTAATACACTTGTCAGATGTATAGGTGCACTAGTTCGGCGAAGAGATAGTGAAATACAAGTAATATGAATGATTATAAGTAGTAATTGCAATCTGAAATAAAAATGGCAGCAAGCGAACATGTGGCAGAACTTGTTGGAAACGGTGTTTCAATGCTTAGAAACAAGGCCTAGGGATCATACTTTCACTAGTGTACACTCTCAACAATGATCACATAATTGGACAATTAGATAACTTCCCTTCACTTGTGCTACTTTCAAACACTCTCTTGTTGGATAACAAACATCATTCATTGTGTAGGGCTATAAAAGCACACCTCAAGCCGGAGTAAACAAGCTCCACAACGTCCGGAGTTCATATTAAAGTAACCTCTAGAGTGCATAATAGACCGTTGCAATTTAGAGTGAGTACTAACATAGCATACACACTGTCAACAATAGCTATGAAAGAGGGAATAGATCACATCAATACTATCATAGTAATAGTTAACTTCATAATCCACAAGAGATTACAATCATAACCTACGCCAAGTACTACATGATGCACACACTGTCAACTTTACATCATGGAGGAGGAATAGACTACTTTAATAACATCACTAGAGTAGCACATAGATTAATAGTGATACAAAGCTCATGATCACATAAAGATCACACCATGGGAGAGAGAGATGAACCACATAGCTACCGGTAGAGCCCTCAGCCTCAGGGGAGAACTACTCCCTCCTCATCATAGGAGACAGCAACGGCGATGAAGATGGCAGTGGAGATGACGGTGGTGTCGATGGAGATGACTCCGGGGGCAATTACCCATCCCGGCGGCGTGCCGGAACAGAGCCTTCTGTCCCCCGAAACTTGTCTTCGCGATGGCGGCGGCTACGGAACTCTTCGTGGAATATCGTCGGGTTATTTAGGGTTTTCGCATCTAGAGGATTATATAGGCGAAAGGGCGGCGTCGGAGGGGTCCCGAGGGGCCCACCCCATAGCTGGGCGCGCCCCCCCTCTTGGCCGCGCCACCAGGTGGTGTGGGCCCCCCTTGGCCCCTCTCCATCTCTCCTTCGGTGTTCTGGGTCCGTCTCGGTAAAATAGGAGGTTTGGCTTTTGTTTCGTCCAATTCCGAGAATATTTCCTGTGTAGGATTTCTAAAACAAAAAATAGCAGAAAACAGGAACTGACACCTCGACATCTTGTTAATAGGTTAGTCCCGGAAAATGCATAAAATCATTATAAAGTGTGAGCAAAACATGTTGGTATTGTCATAAAACTAGCATGGAACATCAAAAATTATAGATACGTTTGAGACGTATCAATTATCGATCTATCATATATGTGTTGTTTATGATCTTGCATGCTCTCCGTTACTAGTGGAGGCTCTGGCCAAGTTGATACTTGTAACTCCAAGAGGGAGTATTTATGCTCGATAGTGGGTTCATGTCTCCATTGAATGCTGGGAGTGACAGGAACCCCTAAGGTTGTGGATGTGTCGTGGCCACTAGGGATAAAACATCAATGCTTTGTCTAAGGATATTTGTATTGTTTACATTACGCACGTACTTAATGCAATTGTCCGTTGTTTGCAACTTAATACTCGGAAGGGGTGCGGATGCTAACCCGAAGGTGGACTTTTTAGGCATAGATGCATGCTTGGATAGCGGTCTATGTTCTTTGTCGTAATGCCCTAAGTAAATCTCATAGTAGTCATCATGATATGTATGTGCATTGTTATGCCCTCTCTATTTGTCAATTTCCCAACTGTAATTTGTTCACCCGACGTGTTATTTGTCTTATTGGAGAGACACCACTAGTGAACTGTGGACCCCGGTCCATTCTTTTACATCTGAAATACAACTACTGCAATCATTGTTCTTTGTTGTTCTTTGCAAGCAAACATCATTCTCCACACCATACGTTTAATCCTTTGTTTACAGACAAGTCGGTGAGATTGACAACCTCACTCTGTTAAGTTGGGGCAAAGTATTTTGATTGTGTTGTGCAGGTTCCACGTTGGCGCCGGAATCTCTGGTGTTGCGCCGCACTACACTCCTTCACCAACAACCTTCACGTGGCCTTCATCTCCTACTGGTTCAATAATCTTGGTTTCTTACTGAGGGAAAACTTGCTGCTGTACACATCACACCTTCCTCTTGGGGTTCCCAACGGACGTGTGCTTCACGCGTCATCAGAGGCTGCCTCCGTTGAAAGTGAAATGACGTGAAATGAGGTGAATGTACGACCCAAGCCCTGTGCAGTTCCCGAGATAACAGTTGGCTATCACCGGGAGGCCAAGCTCATGGGGAGAGGTGCCTATACTAGGGTGTGTAAGTGAAAGGTTAATGGTTGATGATCTGCATACTGAGCTATGATTATTCATGGTTATCCCTGACGGATGTAATCAAATGTTGTGGCACAAGTGTGCAACCTCTTCAGAGTGTAAACCTATTCGAATAGCCGCGTCCGCGGTCATGGACAGTTGGTAAGGCAATACTGTTCCGTCATCAGAACTTTTCCAAAATATGAATGGTGACTTGTGACTTGAGTTTGAAAGGTGACTTTGACTTTGAATCACAGCAGAGTTGTTGGAATGACACTAATGTTCCCACTGGAGTTAAGTTAGGAAAATGAGGAGTCTTTGTTTACTAAATACTTGTGAAATAAAATTGGCTTTATACAAATGAACTTAGAGCTTAGAACCCCATTGATATAGTTGAGAGTGCTTACGTTAGTATTAGTTTGCGAGTACTTTAAAGTACTCATGGCTGTGTCCCTGGCTATTCAAATGGCCAGACTATGAAGATGAGCCCCAGTACCAGGATGAAGGACAGCAGGACGTCTACGACAACTAGGACTACTCCTGACGTCAACAGTTGCCTGTGGAACAGATGGACCTCTACTACGTATTTCCGCTATTGTGTTATGTATTTGATCTTTAGATCAATTGTTGTAATGAGACTGGATCATGTGATCCTTTTTATGTAAGACTATTATGGTGTTGTAATGAATGATGTTCTGTGATATCAATCTATTATGTCTCGCAAAAACAATATTCCTGGGATTGCGATGAATGGCGTAATAGGCATCTGGACTTAAAAATCCGGGTGTTGACACAAGAATGGTCAAGTGATGCACTCCGGCTTGATGGAACTTTGAAGCGTTGTCATCAAGATCAAGCGGGATGCGCATGGCAATGATATGGCCTTGCTAGATTTTTCTTTTACCGGTCTCAAGGTGGTTGTTGGGAGATCGGGTCATATGATAGATAGCTGCACTATCAAGAGGGGCTTTCGGTTAGGTAACGTGATCACATCGTCTTAGGGAGCTCAATCCTTTGCATATCCCTATTTCTTCTTGGTGTTTCTCTGTTTGAGGTTCTTGATCTTGTTGCTAGCTTTACAACAAGCCCAAGTTCATCAAAAACAGAATCCGCATGCATCTTCTATTGTGTTTTCGATTTTGGACGTCTTTACCGTCTCTTGACGTTGGGAGGCTCCCTCTCTAAAATCATCTAAAAATATTCTGCGAGGGATCTAAATATTTTGTGACCAGGAAACAAGGCAGATCCTCTTGGTCAAGTGACGAAATCATAGCAAATATCACTTGGCACTAGGTTATGCAGTGCTGAACATGTGCTCTGCAATTGTTTTGGGGTATCGGTGCCTACTGCTGGCGATCGTGCACCCTAGCAGCAAATGGCACCAAGAGCCATCCTCGCCGCATAACCCGCACGATGTATTCGTGGCTATATTATGTCAGTGCCTCACGCCCCCGTCGCGATTGAGTTCTTCATCAATCTCCACATAAACATTCACATATTCAACGGTACCTTGGCCTTCTAGAGTGAGATTTAGTCTTTCTCCTATCTCTTCTAGTCTGAAGATGTTGCCCTTCCTTCTAACCAGGCCTCTCATCGGTGTTTAGTATTAACAATCATCTGGTATGCCGATCTTACTAAAAACATTCTAGATCTCCCAAAATGCGACGACTAGAAGTTATCAATTCTCTTAGTGCTCAAAAGGATCGAAGTAATCACCTCGACGTCCATTGGTAAGAAGTAAACCCAGAGATTTTTGCATGTCCCAGATAGCTGATGTTCGGTCAATGAAATCCGCTAAAAAGAGCTCCATATCAGCTTTCAATAAGCAAGTGATAGGACGCACGACCTCGTCACGAGGCAGCCATCTCTCATTCCATGCCTGAGTATGCTCACATGTACCAATACGTCGTATCACCATGTGTTACATGATGTCTCTTCCTTTCAAGATTGAGTGCCAGACTTGAGATTGGTGGCACCCTACCGTAGCAAGAAGAGGTCATCGATGGATAGTAGATGACCTTAAGTATTTGAACACTCTAGGTTTTTGGGTTTTCGAGGAGGCGCCATGCTTGCCTTGCAAGGAGAACAAGGTTGTAACCTAGAACCCTGCGTATTTTGGCATGGTCATCTCTTCCCATGAGACCCAACACGTTCTCCTTTGTCCTTCTCAGCTGCCCCACCAAAAATTGTGAATCAATGAGTTTAAGCTTTGAGATACCTTGTGGTAGTTTGAAGGCATGACATCGGATATGTTCGAATAGCCCGAGCTACAACTTTGATCAAGATCTCCTTCCCCCCGCCGAGAGGATACTCTCCATCCAACCTTGTACCCTTTTCCAGACTCGGTCCCTCAAGTATTTAAATGCACCATTTACATATCGTCCTACATCTGAAGGCATACCAAGGTACTTCTCGCTGATATGTTCATTTTGGACATTGGTGATCCTTTTCATATCATTGTGGGCAGTCTCTGAGCAATCCTTTTAGGAAAAGATAGATGGTTTTTCAAAATTTATCCTTTCCCAGGAGGCTTGACAAGTTGACAACAAATGTCTAAAACCTCCTTTTGCAAAATAAAGTGTCCAAAATCTCAACCACTTCATTAGCACCCTCCGCACTGGCACATTAAAAACAACATGCTATCATCAACAAGCAGTAGTGGTAGCTGCCGGGACAAAACTACCCACCGTTAAACCTCGGAGATTCGATCATTCAACAATGCTTCGAGATTTTAGGACACTCCTAGTAGGGATAAATGGGAAGCCCAATATAGATTTCTTGTCAAAATTTCAGAAGCCCATCTAGTCTCGCTACATGGGAAGCCCAACAAGGCCAATAGAACGTTTTCGCTCTCTTCTCTGGAACTGCTGCGCATCGCATAGGCGGATCGTCTGAAACCTGAAACGCCAAATCCCCACCCACGATAGAACCAAAATCCAACTCTCCGGCGGCGGCGGCGGCGGCGGCGGGGGCCTGCAGCGGGCGACGGCGGCGGGGCGTGGAACCACGGCGGAGTCTTCGGGCAAGCAGGCACACCATCTAGATCCGCAACTATGTGCGTTCCTTTCTTTCCTGCCAGGAATGGAGCCTACGCACATAATTTGATTCCAGTGTGTGCACTTTTGTGTGCAGAGGACTGGTCACAGGATGCAGGCTTTGCTGCGGAATGTCTGTCGATCCGGAACCCGCGGCACGTCTCTCAAATTCCTGGACTGCACTCCTCCCGGGGTTGCCCAGTCCTTCATAGAACCTCTGAGGCCTTGCAGCTGGATTCGTCAAATCGTGGTGTGTGTGTTTGTGCAAGTAATCGTATTGGGTATAATGTTGCCGGCTTGTCGTCCTATGTTACCAATTGATCCTGGTCGTGTCTATCGGATTGAATTTTGATGTGCAGAGTCCAGTCATTCCACACGAAGGTGTTCAGGCTTATGGTTTCTGCACCAAGGCTCTGGCTGTGAGGGGGTTCTCGACAGTGGCGGCTGCCGAGGATGAAGATTCCAGCTCTCCCATGGTTGACCACCCGCCGCTCATCAAGTTCAAGAGACCTGACAAGACAGCCAGGCACATTATGAATGTAAGCCAAAGGTTATTTCCAGGAGGCGTATCACATCCAGTAAGGTTGCAGTGATCACTTAAACAGCTTAACATATTCATGACTCGAATTTCTCAGATCTTGAACAAAGAGGCAGTCGACAAAGTCCGCACAGAGAGGGAGATTCCTGATGTGCAGCCTGGATGTATTGTTCAAATGAGAGTGGTAAGTACCAACTACCAAGTAAATGCAATCTCTCTTTAGTACTGTTCATTTGTATATCTGTCGCTCTGATTCTCTATATAAACAGCAAGTGCCTGAGAACAAGCGGCGTGAGTCTACATTGAAAGGCATTGTCATAGCAAGGCGCAATGCTGGGATCGCTACAACTTTCAGATTGCGTAGATTAGTAGCCGGCGTGGGAGTTGAGTCTGTCTTTCCACTGTAAGTGACACCCAATATGTGCTTCTCTCTTCCATTTTCATGTTGATACTGCTTTGTTTCTGATCTTTGCATTTGGACGTCATAATTACTTCTTTGTTCTGTACTACTATGTATCTGCGAGAATAATAATCACTTGTGCATTCACATCAGGCAACAATTGGTACTTTTAGTGCTCCCTTTTCTTTAGCATTGACAGAACATGGCAAGTTTTTTTTAATTGTGCATAAACCTTTTTCGCGACTACAAAACACACATCACTACTCATGCACACCGCCACACACACACACTTCTCCTAGTCCCATGCTATAGTGACAGCGAGCATAGATATATATGCAGTTCTCACTAAATTCCTATTGATTAAACACATATGGAATTTTGGATATACAGCGCTGTGTTAGAAATGTAGTTGACTGAACTAAAAAAGACGTTTTTTTTTGCTTTGTTCTATTTTGTCTCTGAGCTATTCGGGATTCACCGCCTTCTTGATATGCCCGATAGTATCTCATCTGCCAATTGGAATGGTGGCAGCAGCTTAATTCTGGTCCTTGTGTAGTTGTGTTGGTTGTAAATCCATGACAGCAAGTACTACTGTGTATCACCTAAATCATACTTCCTCCATTCCAAAATATAAGGTGTATGAATTTAGACAAAAGTCAAAGCTTAGTAAGTTTGACCAAATATATAAATGAATTAGCAACATCTACTATATTGAATAAATACACTATGAATATATATTTTATAGTGGATATGCTGATATTAATTTGGTATTGTAGTGTTCATATTCTTGTCTATAAAAGTGGGCCGAACATAGAAAACATTTGACTTTTGACTAAATTTGTATATTTTGGAATGGTGGGAGCACTAAGTATGGTTAATGAACTGTTAAGTGAACAGTGAAAGATACTGGTAGTATTCGATACAAGGCACAAAGTATTTTGTTAATTGTCTGTACAGAATCAATTGCTTGTCCTGTGTTAGCTTTTCATTGCAAATGCAGCTTGTAGTTTCATAAATGTTGCATCCAGCTATGGTTAAACTACCTTTCATGAGTCGGAAATACATTTGTACACTCAAGCATGAGTGTGGATGTTGCCCCAACCATACGATTCTTTGAGATTCGGAAAAGTTAGCATGTGAGAGAAACACTTTTGAACAATTTTCTCCAATTTCACACAGCGCGTGGGTCCCAGTAAAACAGTCAAAAAGCCTGCCCCTGCATGCCTTTAACAAGCCAGATTCGCGGGGCGACGAACCCGGTCTTCTCTCTGCACACTGTTCCTTCCTCTCTCTCTCCCGTCACGCATCATGTTGGGCAGGCGGCTTTGGTTCTTCTCTCCATCCCCTCCCTAACTCCTTCTCCATCCCTGTAGCTGCACCATGTCTCAGTCTTCCCTCCGCAACTGCAACGCATTTGGTCACCACTCCGGCGGCGGCTCAGTGGCGACGCCTACGGCGCACGGCGGCTGCTCCGACAGCTGTCGGTGGCGACGCCGATGGTGCACGGCGGCTGCTCTGGCGACGGCTCGGTGACGACGCCAACGGTGCAGGGCGGCTGATCTGGCGGCAGCTCAATGGCGACGCCAATGGCCAGCGTTAGCTTCTCGTAATCAGATGAGATGACTCCATCTTGTTCGCATCGCAGGTCGATCTGGCATCCGGTGGCCAAACATACCAGGAATGCTCACCTTCACTCGGCAGCACACATGGCAGACCCGAGCGGTGCAGGACTGCAGGTGGGGTGGCGCCTCGCACCAGATGCCGTCGGCCGCTCGGCTCAGCACCTCGACCTAGCCGTCGACATCGCTGTCAGACCTTGGTAGGCAAGCGCCGCAAGCCAGAGTGGACACCTGCAGCCTCCAAGTCCATATTGTTGTCGCGGAGCTCACCGAGGTTTCTCCTCCGCGCCGCCATGGAATTTTCGACATCGCTCAGCAGCATGAGGACTATAGTGCTAGCCGTATAGGTTTAGTTCCTCACGCCATCGTGCGCTCCCCTTGATTAGCTCCTTGCCAATAGACGAGTTCATCTTCGTTTTCCTTCCGGTTCCACTGTTCCAGTGCCCCGTTCTGCTAGAGGGGGACCTGACGGAGCCATGGTTTCAGTATATGCGAACAGACAAGTTCATCCGTATCTTGCAATTTTGCCCTCCCAGCCAAGTGTACGACCGTGCCGCAATTAGTTTCTTTGGTCCCATTTTCATGGAATACAAATGTGGAGCTAATTAACCCCTAGTACATTACACGACAGACCATTATCAAACTTCCGTCTCAGCGGACGGCTTGCGTGCATGTAAACCAGTACTAAGCGAAATGTATTCTCACATCATGCCATCATGAGGCCAAAAAAATGCAACCACCGCTCCCTAAGACCCTAACTACCTGTCTAGCCACAACCAAACTGTAGTATTGCCATACAGTTTTGTAGGCACGGGGAGCTCCCACGCGGTGGTGTCCGATGCTGATGGCGCCTTCGCCGCCGAGAGAGTGGTGGCGATGTTTAAAATAGCCAGCTACAAGATATAGCCGCGGCCTCCCAAAACAGCTATAACCCAGCTATAGCCTAGCTATAGCCGGCTATTTAAGGACTTTGACACCTTTTAGCGGGCTAATGCAGTTAGCCGCATCATGCGGGAAAGGCTATAGCGGGCTATAGCCCGGCTATAGCCGGCTATTTTAAACTAGTGGCGCGCCACACAAGAGGTCGTATCAGCACCTTGTTTGCCTTCTATCCTTTTTTAACCCGTTGATTTGCCAATGCTGTTGTCGATGCCGCCGCTGCTCCCATAACACGCTCTGGTGTCCGCACTCCGCAGGCATGGGGAACACCTCATCGACGAGATGGTTCCTCCCTAGCTCTTGGTAAACGTTTCCCCTAGACTAGTCTCACCGCCGTTACCTGCAAGGAGCCCAGTATGCCTAGTCAGTACAACAGCAAATGACGAGGCGAAACTAGATGGGAAAGACAAAAAATCAGTGGCGCCGGCCATGAGAGACTGGACTTTGACGGTGAGGTTCACGGACGGGAGGGAACGGGAGGGAGAAACTACACGATGCTGCCAATGAAGAGAGGTGCTGTCACCTGCCGGTACAGCAGAGCCAGAGGCGAAAGTAAGAGGGGGAGAAAAACGGAAAGGCAAGGAGATGGGTAGGGAGAAGAAATCAAAGTCCAGCATCGACGTACCTACGGGCAGCGGGGAGGATGGGAGGTGCAGTACCTGAACCTCAGAGCACGGTAAGGGGAGGAGGTGCAGAACAGAGCACACACAAGAGGTGGGTTTGAACTGCCTCCCCTCCCTTCGCGTGAGCTGTTGCGCCAATTCGCCATCGGCGAACGCTGTCTCGTCCGAGTGCGCCATCGCTTCGTCAGCCGCTCCGCTCGATGCGGACGCGCGCACTGGCCGCGACCTCTGGCCCAGATCGGCCCCATGACAGAACCGCGTCTCCGCCGTCTGCACGCCTCTGGAGCGACGAGCCGGGAAAGGCAGCCGATGGCCATCGCATCGTCCGATCCTCCTTTGCCCAGCGCCGCCGCCTCGCATATTCTTCCATGGCGCCACCGCGCGCGCTACCCGCTCGACATCGCTCCTCCACGCAAAGAAGCTCCGCCAAGGTGCGCCGGGGAAGATGTTAGGGGGCCGATGTTACTGGATTACTTGCACCGCGGGGGCGGTGCGAATGGAGAGACGGGGTGGCTCTCTGTTTTGGTCGGGGCTGGCACAGCATCTCTCTGTCTAGGGACTGTCTCGACGTGGATAAAGCCGTAGGCTGCGCTGCTGTCGCGGGTCGCGCGGAGAAAAGCACGGAAGGATGTGACCAATAAATTGTTAGATGGAAAAGGAAATGGTCGAGCGACCAGCAGTGGCACGAATCTCAAGAAAGACATCAACGGTACCTAATACACCCACACCCATGCGTGGGTGTACAAAATCCACACTCTTCATGAGTACATAGCCTTTGTCTGTCCTGCGTCTGCTGTCGGACCGAATACATTGGAAAAATGACATGAGTAGGATATTTCATATAGGCTCTCCTTTTGTCTCCAGTATCTGTTAATTTCTTGAATCCTTCACATAAAAGTTCTCTTCAGTTTTTAAATAATTCATAATAAATGAAAGATATTATCACATAATACTTGTTTGATGCAGACTATTTTCCTGATGCTAGTTCTCTTGTGCATTCAGGTACTCGCCAAACATCAAAGAAATCAAGATCTTGGATAGGAAGAAAGTCAGGAGAGCAAAGCTGTATTACCTTAGGGACAGAATGAATGCACTTAAGAAATGAGACCACAACATGAGCTTGGTTTTTACCGTTCTGCTTCTGATGTGTATCTGCATTGCTTCAGTTGCCATAGTGCTTGCAGTTGGAGACGCCCGATGCTTAGTTCCAGCTCCTAAAACTAGTGTCTCCAGTCACCATCCATGGTTTCTGGAGCGAAGTGCTAACAGAAGTTTTGTTTCTGTTATTTGGAATTTAACAGTGTGGATCGGTACTATTTTGTGCTTTCTAGCAGTCAGTGTACAAGAAAGAAATAAAACACCCTAGGATCTGTAGCTTCTCCATTTCTTTTCGAAGATTTTGGTACTAGTATATTTGCCTGTTTTGGTAAGGTTGATACTCAAAGATGGCAGTTTTCTACTCGAGAGAAGCCTTCTTGGAGCAGAAAATGTTCCGTTTGTTATGCAGGAATTTTGTAGAATTTTCCGCGTAGATGGTTCATATGCTGTCGCTCTAACTGCTCTTCCGGCCACGAGCAGGGCATGTGCACTCTTTGCAGAGGAGAAAACAGCGAGTTCATCCTGAATTCTTGAGGAAATAGCACATAACACCATATGTTGGTGAATCTTTTGCACAAAACCACAGGTTGCAGTTTGTTTTGCAGAGAACACCAGATTTCTTGGTAATCTTTGCAAAAAACACATAATACTTGATTAGTCTATGTTGACACAGTAATTAGATGATTGGGCCCAGTAGTAGTAAGGGCATCTCCAACGGGCGACGTAAACGGACGCTGAGCGGCCGTTTGCGTCCGCGCATGCCGAAAATGCGTCTGGTACCCCTCCAGCGGTGCAACGCAAAAGTGACCAGGGCGTCCGCAATGACACAAACCTGCCGCATATTTGCTCCTGGAATGCGTCGCGGCGGACGCCCCAAGTGACCGCTCGCTTCTCCACTGGGCCCGCCTGGTAGCGAGCCTGTATCGAGGTCACCGCTTCCGCGGCTATCGCTTCCGCGGTCAGCGCTTCCACGTCTGCGCCGCAGCCTTCGCCATCAATGTTGTTGCTGCCTCTTCTACGCGCGCACTAGTGGACGGCGGTTGGGCTTCTGCGCCGCCTTCAATGGCATCGCTTCCCGCGAGGGGCCGGCCTTGAAAGTCGACCGGCATCGTTCATCATTCGTACCGATACAACTCCTGCAACGTCAACAAAGTCCGCGAACACGGCCGGCGGCGTGATCCGCCTGGGAGGGAGGGGGCCTTTCCAGGCCTTCATCTTCATCGGCGGCTTGGGCAGGCGGAAAACCGGCGGTGAAGATGACGCCGGTCTTCCTCCCCCCGCTGGCTTCACCGTCCTAGTTGGAGACGAGGACCGGGCTCGCTGCCCACCCGAAGTGGCGGCCGCCGTCTGCCTCTCCCATGACCTGGATGCTGCAGTAGGGTACCCAATCTTGGACTAGAACTCATCAAGATGCTCGCCGTCGCCCTGGCCGTCGACGTTGCGGAGAGGCAGCACATGCGGCACATCGTCGAGCCCGCGCCACACAACTTCCTCGGCCACCGAGATCTCGTCTTCGTCGTCGGAAACCTCGCCGATGGGATCAAAACGCGACCCCGAGCCCGGGGGACCCACCACAGGCGTGAGCACTGGCCCGATCGGCGGTAAAACCAGCCGCCGCCGGAGCCTAGACGCCGGCGTGACCCACGCCGTCTCGGTCGCCTCGGTCATCGCCTTATCCTAGCCTACGTTGGTTAGCAGAAGAATATACTGGTCGAACCAGACCACTCCTCTAATTACTGTGTCAAATAGGCTAATTATGTTTTATGTGTTTCTTGCAAAGATTGTAGGGAAATATGGTGTTCTGTGCAAAACAAACTGCAACCTGTGGTTCTATGCAAAAAGATTCACCAACAACTGGTGTTATGTGCTATTTTCTCTGAATTCTTGGATTGAACGGGCTACAGGTGTGGTGTCCATGCATTTTGCTCAAACTATTTGGGTCTCCTACCTCCGGCTCCAGGTCATGCAAGCATGGGTGATAAACATCTATGAACACTGCATTTTCAGGCCATTGATTATCCTGTGGAACAGCTCAAGTTTGAACTTCGATCGTATCGGTCTTACTCTCATGTACCTTGGTTTTGGATACTGAAAAGTGAGAGCTCGTGCCTGAAACAGTACAGTAATTCCTGCTGCAAAATCCCATGCATCTGGGGCCGTACGTTGTACCCACTGTATGCTGAGCTCACTATCTGGAAAACTTTTTTTGCCAAGCCATGTGACCAACAGTCGACGTGTGCCAAAAGCATGCTAGTGAGATTATTTCCTCCACTTGTTGCAGGAGGTGTCAGATCAGGAACGCGACACCTGAAACTCGTGTGCCAGGAGGTGACGTCGCCGGAATCCCAGTTCGTGCTTGGATGGGCTTTTGCTACTCTGGCTTGTCAGGACCGCCTGCTAAGTGGGCCGTGGTCCTTGCCTTCATCATCATCATCATCAATTCATCTTGCCGTGTTCTTCATACTAAGATCATCTTATATGAGTGTTGATGGTTTCTCAAAAAAAAAAAAAGAGTGCTGATGGAGGGAAAAAATCCATCTTATGAGTGTGGAGGGAGTCTTGGATTACAAAAAGCGCAAGTATTAATAATAAGGTGGTTACTAAATACAATAATTTATATTTCATTTAGGCATACAAATGTTATGCAAGTCAAGATACTGAATGTGGAAGTGATTGTGAGTGATGTACAACAACACTATAACCTGATAATGAGGCAAATATATAATATATCTATGGCCATTCGATATCGGTATCAATAATCAAAAGACTATATGAGACCATTTGGGGAATAAAAGCACCATCATACAAGTCTTAACATGTGATCGGAGTGATTTACAACAACTTGATAATGTGGCAAATATAGCATATCTAGGGCCATCTTTGAATTGTAAGAGTCCTGTAAGATTTTTTTATTATAGAATTCTAATCCGTGGACCCTGGGAAAAAAAACATAGCACCGAAAGCCTTTCCTCACGCATTGTTGCCTTTCACAATGTCTCGGGCGAAAGAATCTCTACCTACCATTTCTCTGATAGTTAAACATTTAATTCACATGTTTTTTCACGGGAAGTCAAACATTCACTTGACTCTTTATTTTCCGTGGGCCTGAGGTAGCAGAAGGAAATAAACTACCAAGCCATACCAAGGGATGCATTATGTTTGCATGTTAAGGTCCATAGACACACGTCTAAGCAAGTTGATTTTTTTTTACTTCAAAACATACAACCCGGTTGTGTAATTTCACGGGATCTCTGTTCCTTCATTCCGAACGCCAACTGCATAGTTTTGTTCAACGTTATCGTCCCCATATTTTTAACATCCCTCTATTTTGTTCCAACCCAATGTTTTCTTTTCCTTTGTTTCCTCGAGATTTTTTTCCTATGATTGCTTTTAAATTAAATGAATAGTGCCGTTCGAATTCCTATGGGTTCAATTTACATGCCCCAGTTTCATTTGAACCTTAACATAACTCTAACAGTACAACCTATTTTAAGACTCGGATGTGTAGGACCAGGGCATATTTCTGGTGTTTTTCCTCTGTTTTATCCACACAAAAACTATTCCCGCAAATTTCTCCCGTGTTCTGCAATCATTTGTTTTGTACTGGTAAACATGTTTTTTCCTACTTCCTCATTTCACATTCATGCAATTCCAAGGGCCTATTTGGCTCAAACAAAGTATAGTAATAGGGACTTCTCCTATGGTTTTAGCATTCATATCATTGGTTAAAAGCAACCAGACAAAGGAAAAACACAAGAAAGGCTCCTTCGATCTCTATTTTATATGAAATACACATAATTTTACGATTCACTTTGACTCTCGTTTTGTATTCCTACTCACAAAGAACGAACGTGACTGAGGTCTTCAATGGAAGAATAACAACCTAATTATACATTATCAGTTGGTTTGACTTTTATCTGACAATGTTTTAGGATTCATGTGTTTTTCTATCCCTATGAACTAAACGCCAAACTTTACAATTTTTTTGTGTTTTTCCATCATCTGAATTGCATATGCATTACTATCATATTCATACAAATTTGTATGCTATTTGTGCGCTTTTAGAATCATGCAAACCAAACGAGCCCCAAAGAGGCCCTAAAACCTGATAACAAAGTGTGTCCTACAAGTAATTATCGACCAAAATGTCGTTAAAACATATAAATTTTGAAGATCATGTCTAGCTAATTTTTTTGGATCGTGATTTTATCTATTACAAAACATGATTGTTGCAAGTGTAGACAATCCTACCCAGGGTCCCACGTAGTCACATGTGGCCTATACAAGAGAAATGATCAAAGTGAAGCCAAGCCAATAAAAGTCCCAGCAGCAAGCCATGACCATTAAGTCGAATAGTGATAGAAAATAAACGGTAAAATCAAAAGGAGTAAAATAATCATATTACGGCGGAATGATGAGAGGGCTTGGTGTAGCATATCCTATGGATGCTAATATGTCCTAGTCCACGAGCATGTGAGCCAGTCACTCTTACTTGAATCAAAGAAAGGGTAATGTACTAGACCTTTAACACTAGTTTTGGGGCCTAGGGTCGATTACAAGGAGCCATGTACGACTTGGATCGACATGGAAGGGTAGTTTGGTGTCGGCCTCTACAAGTCGCGTATGAATCAAAACTTTGACCAATCCTCCCTTGAAGTCTTCCTAAAATAAGATTAACTCGAGGTCAACTAGGGGTTGAACCTATTCCAATAACATTGACGGGTGAATATCTCATTAGAGTACGAAAACCTTCACCATAGGACCTTCGTACACACACGCCCTACTAGCATATTGTGTCTATAGCACTTGAGGAGAGATACCTCCTACTCTCCACGTACCTCCTACTCTCCAGGTATTTTAGAAAAAAACATTTGGAGCCATCCATGGGTAAGGCCAACAGTCGTGTGAAGGAAAATAAGTCGAGAAATCTAGACAGCCTAGCATAAGCAAGTTATAGCTGAAGCTTCATTGACAACAATAAATCCAGTCGCAACATGAGAAAGGAAGAAAGGTGGTCCTACCTATGCCAATAAGACGACGGTCTTGAAGCCAACACTATTCAGAGTGAAACAATGTGCATCACCCCCATCTCATATGTTCCACTATCAATACTTTCTTGAAGGAATACAATCTTGTCGAAGTCAAGATGAATTTCCACAAGAAATATTATCGTTAGTTCTTGTGTCCTCCTTAAATAGGACTCCTAAAATCCAACTGTTACACAGTTTTCTTCAATCCCTACATATTTTGGGAAGGCTTGGAAGTTCCTAGGCACATGTGGGAACTGAGATGCACATTTTCCTAAACACCCTGGAGATAGCCTTCGGAAGTTGCTTTGGTACTTCCGGATACACCAGTCCGAAAACAACCACAAATTTTGCATAAAAATCCATTTTCAATGAACTTGAGCTTCTTTGAAGTTAATAACAAGCTCTTGCTTTTCGTATATAGAAACACCATATATTAATAAAGTATGATAAACATAGAAGTGGAAAGATTTGAGCTCTTTATAAATGAAGAACCAGGAAAAGCCCCCACACCGTGAAAAACTTGAGAAGTTTTACATATGTAATCGGTTTTTGATGAACTTGATCTTATTTTGAATAACAACAAGCTTGAAAACCTCATAAAGATAAATGAAATATAACAAGAAAGTATGCTACTCTTTTTTGAGCTCCACTGAATAGTGCGACTATCGAAGTTATAACCCACCTTGAGACAGGTAAAAAAGAAATCGTATCAAGTTCATACCTTTGCCTTCTGCATTCCACTTGAACAAGATGATGATGATCATTCCCGCCTCAAGTTGGAACAACTTTGTCAATTGCGCTAACTTGGTGAAAGACTCGTAAATTGCTCCCCCATACTCCATTATGGGAAAGACTCATTTTGTTATATCTTCACATGTGCATTGTCACCAAATGGATGGAGAGCTTCAAGAATATGATATCTTTGGGATTATGATCTTGAACTTGTGCTTATAAACTCTAGATGATGACACCATTTGATATCATCCTCCCATGGGCCATATTAATTCTTCCTTTTGATGCAAGCTCATGGAGAGATATAAAACCCAACATAGAAACACCAAACCCATAGATCATGTGGTTACTCACAAAGCACATTTGACATTGACTTATCATACCACGAGATCACTTGATGCAACTTGGTATCATATACGCTTTGTGTGTTGATCTTGACAACGTCGTATCTTTTCTTCGCTATTCATTATGATGATGTCCTCAAGGAAAACATGAGTCCTCACACAATATTATTATTCAAGACACATGTACATCATAGTCTCAGTTCTCTCATGACCATTCTTCGGACTACATCTTGAACATCACCTTGGTCAGCCCTGATCTTCTTCATGCTCTGTCACAATGTCTTGAGAAAAACAACGAAATCTTCACTTGATTGCATGATCCAAGCCTTGGTCAACCATGGCTCACGAGGCCACTATGACCGGAGTTAGAACCATATCATGAATTCTTATATTGTAATCATCTTCATAAGATCTTGATCCTTCATCGCTTAACTTATAAGATAGAGAATGCTTCCTTTTAGTTCCACAAGGGAACTCCTTCTCCACTTTTTGATTTTTTTTTGAAATTTCCTTCTTCTCCACTTTATTCTTCTTTCAACCTTGAAACCAACATATAACCTTCAAGCACTGAATATGGAAAACCCTTTCAAGTATAACTCAATGAAAATATTTGTCTATACTCCATGGTGATTGATTAATTACCAAAACCACACAAGGAGGCTATATGCACTTTCGGTGGGGGTTAGGGTCTGATATTAGGGACCTTGAGCAAGTGCAATACTACCACTACGTGGGGCCACAATTCCTCAAGAGACCATATCGACTAGCGACATAGCGTCTGGTTCACACAATAACCTTTCACGTTCTTCCAGATACCACAAGTAGCCGTGTACCATCAAAATCTACAACAATTTTGGATGCCATCTTTCATGTGTGCAAAGAAAACCGTAAGTGCCGAAACAAAAACAATCCATTTCACTTAGGGATGGTATCGTCGTTGCTAATCATCCCAAAGGGGATACCGTGTAGCAGTATACTCCAACTGTCTACCTTGAAGTTTCACGGAGGAACCATCAAGAACATATGTTCGAGCCGAGAACAATCCTTCCTCAAAGACGCCCATATGACAGCGTGCACTCCATGAAAAGATCCGGTGGCTGGTCATTGGACCCATCCGACAAAGAAATGGAAGACTATGCCTATGGCGACCATCATCAGTAACACGGGAGGTAGAGGCAATCTTGAGCCCCTCATAGTGAAAATTCAAGAGACTCCCTTGCCGAAAATATTCCAGCAACTCGTAGCCATACGCAAGAGACTCCAACCCCTTCTAGTTTTTCGAATTGTACTCTACCTCTGCCTACATCGCTTGCAGCGGCCCATAGGATTGTGCGATCTTTACTACTCGCACTAAAGAGAGGAGAAAACTTGGTTCTTGTAATACCCCGTTTTTCATTAACTCCACTTTTTTTTATTTCCCATTGAACAATATTTTGTGGTAGCCTTTTTATTTGGATATCTTGGGATCTATTTGAACTAGGCACTTTAAGTTTAACCTCCCCGTTGTAAACTCATGAGACTGAACAACGCTCGCCACTCTAAGCTGCTCTTATGTATCTTCATTTGGGAGGCTAATGCCATTCCTGCTATGCTTAGTCCAGGACTATCACTAGCCACATACGGTGTGCGGGGACGTGCTGCAGTGCCCCAAGTGTAGTCCATGCTCCATCGCACACATGCCACCGTACAAGGCTTGGCTACTTTGTAATGCAAACATAGTGTGTAGTATTTTTTCCAAAATAATAATATTATTTATGACTTCAGAAAAATTAAAATTAAATTACAAATAAGGAATATCTACAATACACCATGTGTAAACTGTAAAAATCCCGTATTCATGAATCAGTTGACACGGTACTTTCAATAAAAAACAAGTTGATGAGAGACCTTGGGGGATCTTCAATATATCTCTTTGGTGTGTTTCTAGGTACAATGCAGCTCATCTCATGAGACATATGCACTCCATAATGTATTTTCTTGTTATTGAAAAAAGTGGGATACATATGGTCATCTAAATCTATATGTTATTACTTTGTGTGCTAAATAGTATTCTTTGACTAACAAAATGAAATAAGAGGGATAACTAACCTAAATTCCTGTTCTACATATGTTATTACTTTCTGTGCTAAATAATAGTCTTCAACTAATAGAAGGAAATAAGAAGGGATAACTAGAGTAAATTCCCTTGCTACTTATGGCCCATGGCTTCATCTTTGTAGTATTGTCTGAGCCAATGGGCTATGATTCTCGTCTCCTTTACCCGCACTTGCTTAAGCCAATCGGGGTCTTCCTTGCTGGAGAATCTCAAGTCTACATGATGTGAACCTGAAGAACATTTCGAACAAAAACGATTGTAGGACATGAAACGAAACATAGTAAAATACACCATTGCTGACTAATAATTCGACCAGAAAGTGAAGTTTAGATAGTGATGAGACGACTAACCTTTTGGCTCAACCAGCGCAATGACGCTTTTGGAGATGCTCTTCAGTACACTACACAACATGTGAAAGAAAATACAAGTAATTAAGCGCCGGAACCAATGACAAATTCAGTTCCGGTCTAATGTTTGGAAATGTTAAATTACCCGCCGCTGCTCCACGGATCCCGCAGCCCGTTGAAGAAGACAATGTTGCTAGCAGTTCTCTTCAAAACATGTGCAATATCCTGAAACAAAATATCAGTTGGTAACTGAACCCGGCCCATGAATTTTCAGTCCCAAACCTTGAGTGTACTTACGAATCCGCCGAACTCGGTGGTGATCCAGTATGGGCGTGGCGGCAGTCCGGTGGAGGCGCGGCAGCCGTCAAGGACCTCGGTGAAGTTGAAGGGCTCTGGCGGGAGGACGCTGCCGTTACGGATGCCGTAGCTCATGAGAATCATCTCCGTGCATGCCTGCCAGTCCCAGCCATCGTACATGCCGTAGGGGTCGTTCTCCTCGGCGTCGCCAAGGCAGTCTGCATGGCCGGTGTAGTTGTAGTAGACCATCATGGCGTCGTTGATCCTCGAGAAGGTGTCCTTGCCCGCCGATGGGTGGTCGATCGCCCGGCAAATCTGAGACCGAAACTCGAAAATCAATCAATCAGTCAGACAAACATCTCATGTACACATCCTCTCCGATGAAAGTATACATAGAAAGAGACACGCACCGCTTTGACGGGATAAGGAGGAAGGGGAGTGAGGAAGCCGGACTCCGTCGGGTAGTCCGTCATGGCGGAGTAGACGATGGCAGTGTCGAGCAAGTTTGGTATCGCGTCCACGCTGCTTGCTCTGCATTCATGCAAATATACGAGTTCATCAACCGATCAAAGAAATTACTGATCACACTTATATGTACACAAGTCGATCGTACCGGCACATCTTGAATGTACTGTTGAGCTTCGCCCGACCTGCCTCATTGGAGAGCGCCTTGTCCAGCTCTTTCCAAGAGTTCATCAGCACGTCGTGGCAATTTTGGCTCTCACTCTAATACAACGAGGATATATATGAATGTTACTTGGGAAATACAGATTGCACAGTTCGATCAATATCCTAAACTTAATCATGTGACGCAGTTATATATTACTCCATCCGTTTAATATTTTTTGTCATGGTTTTAATTTAAATTTAAACTCAAATGGCAATAAAAATATAGAACGGATGGAGTAGTTGGTTATACACACAGAAGCTAGGCACCTTGAAATCGTTAGAGATGATGTCGTAGAAGGCGTAGGGCTCGGCGAGGCCGTAGAAGCTGAGAATTGGCGCCGACGACGCAATGGCGCCAATGACCACGTGCGGGTACTTCATCCTCATCCACGCCGCCAGCACTACCCATGCAGGTCATGCACAACATTAGCTTGCATAATCACAATAATCCATGACGCAACGATTATAATGCATGGCTCAGTTTTCTATCCTAAATTCCGATGAGATAAATCAATTGGACGAACGGTAATGTTTCTGAAGGAGTTAAAGATCCTTTTCTCATCCAAATTTAGGATAGAAAACTATAAAAAGTAATCTTTAGAAAGATTACGGTTAACTAACTAACATAAACATCGAATCTTCCGGGTTTAGGATCTGCACATTGCTTATTGCATGGTGAATGACTGAAAGGTGTTAGTACTTACTGCCGCCGTAGGATCCGCCAAAGACGATGACCGGTGCGGCGTGGGCGCTGAGGTTGGACTTGAGGCTCTGAACGAGCGTGGCGTAGTCGGCGACGGCCTGCGTCGTCGTCAGGTACCCCGCCGTGCTCGTGTTCCTGAAGGCCGCCTCCTCGCTACCGAACGGCACCGAGTGCCCGTAGTACCGATGCTGCACGCATAAGATCCGTCAGTAAAACCCATCAGCAATCATGCATGCAGCAACTTAATGATGATGTAACTTTGCAACATAATCCGATGAAGAGAAAAACAACGTCGAGATCGATGACCGCTGGCTGTAGGATTTACCTCTATGAAGACTAGCATGGCCCGGAAGCTGGGAGCGAGCTCCCACATGAACCCTGTGTTGTTGGTGAAGAGCTCGACGTTGCCCTCGTTTCCGGCGTACACGAAGATCGGCGCCGTCTTGCCGCCCCAGTACGTGGCGTTCACCAGGTATCGCTGCTGGAACGTGCGGTAGCTCGCCGGCGCCGCGTTGAAGTGGTCCAGCCGCTGCGTGTAGTACCGCGTCTCGTACTTCACCATCGCCGGCACGCCCGTGGCCGCGGCGGTCGCCGCTGCCTCCGCGGTGATCACGCGCTGGTGACGCGCCAGCGGCGACGTATGCCGCCGCCTCGCCTGGGTGCCGCCGGCTGCGGATGCATGGCACGAGAGGAGTAGGGTGAGGAGAAGGGAGAGGAGGACGATGATGCGTCGCTCCATGACCCAGTCCGGCGCTGATGAGATTTGTGGAAGAGTTGTTTGGGATGCAGCACGCATATATATCTCGATTGACGAACCATATATTATAGGGTCACAATCATGCACGAGTAACTAATTTATAACTAACTCGGCTACAAACCAGCCAGCAACCGGGAGACTAGGGCTAATTTGTACTCTAAGATCGCCCTCCAACCACAGTGTCCTATGATGCGTCCGTAAGAATTTTTCCTAAGAAAACGTCCGCAGGCGTAGGATTATTGCTCTAAGATTGGCCCCAGGTAGGGTAGTCGTTCCCTAGTCCCTAGTCCACTTCGTATGGAGTATAACGTGTACGCCTACAAGATCATAATCATGCAAAACGTGTACTCTATTTCTTTGTCGTTACATGCTCGGGACTGGAGACCGCCTGTTAAATTTAGGGAGTGTCAAATTAACAAGCTAGCCGTTTTTAATTGCTGACAGTCAAATTTCAGAAGCCTCCTCAAACTCGATTAATGGTACTACCTCTATACCAGTTTACAAGGGTATTATGCATTTCGAAAAACAAATTTGACTACAAATTTAGTCAACAAAATATAAGAAATATGCCACAAAAATTATACCATTGGATTGATATTCAAAAGAAGTTTCAAATAGTATAGTTTTTGTGATATATATTTCTTATATTTTGTTGACAAATTAGTAGTAAATTTTTTTATCTCGAAATGCGTAATACCCCTAAACCGGTATGGAGGGAGTAGACCGGATTGTATGAGCTGTAGAGACCGGAAGAGTGTGCATTAACATTAATGGATAAAACATGGACTATTTTCGAACTTTAAGGGGTCTAAGGCACAGAAGGAACGGAGAACCGTTATCTCCATTCCTTTTCTAGGGCTATGATCATGGCAGCAAAAGTAAATGCCCATCTAAAAGTTCTAGTCCCTCATTTGGTAGATGAACAGCCGACTGGTCTCCAATACGCTGACGATACAATGGTTTTCCTTGATCCGTCCGAGCAGTCGATTGTTACAATAAATGTTGTATTGGTATGAGGTAATGTTGGGTTTGAGTTAATTATGAAAAGAGTGTGTTTTTATGATTAGGGTGGAGAGAGAATAACATATCTGGGTGGCTACTCTCTTTAATTGTAAAGTTAGTTCGTTGCCAACAAAATATTTGGGTGGGGTGGGGGTTGTTGGCCCCTCGATTCAAAAGTAATGAAGAGATCGGGTTTGTTTGCAGATAACAAAGCAAGAAATATGGCAATGCTTGCTAAGTGGATAATGAAACTTGAAGGTGGCGATCTGAGCATTTTCTACAAACTATTGAGAAAGAAATACCTCTTGGTTCCAAAAGTTCTTTTCAATCAGAAAGTGCAGATGGTTTGCAATTTTGGAAAGGATGTGTTTCGAGGAGGAGGATTGGGGTTATCCTTCCGACACTCTTTCGGTTGAAGGGGTCTTTATGGGTGAACTGGAGATAGTTAACCATATGGTGTTCGCATGTCCTCTTTCACATTTCACTTGTGGTGTGTTAGAGAGGCGTTGGGGGTGGCTTTTCAGAATCCAGACACTAGTAGCAACCAGATTGGTTGGGAAATCCTTGGCGGGATGACCTGGTCAATCTAGACATCGTGGAGCCATGTAGTCTTTAATGAAAAAAATCAAGTTCTCATCTGCAGGTCTTTTACATAATGATTAATTTCTTGTCACAATGGACATTCATATGGCCGGAAAAGCATGAGGGCAAGGGAGGGCTGACGAGGTGGCTCCTCGGCAATGCCCACCCCGAGGGGCTTAGGGTTAGCGGCATGTTAGCGCTAAACTTCGGATACCGAACAAGCAAGAGGCAAAGATTTACCCAGGTTCAGGGCCCTCGTAGAGGTAACACCCGTACGTCATGCCTTTCTGATCTTGATTATTGATGAAGCTGATTACAATGGGGTAGCCGATGGACTGCGTAGAAGTGTTCTCGCTGAAAGGCAATGTGGCTAGGATTTTGTGTATGCGTAAATATTATAAGAGAGAGATCCGGCAGCCCACTCCTAACCTTTATATAGGAGGACAGGTCATGCCCGGATTCGGTTACAACACAATGGTAATCTATCTACTCTTTCTATATTTGAACGTCTCCTCGTCTTGTGCTCCAAGGAGTCGCCACTTTCCATCTGATCACCGTGCAACCGACGTCTTGGACCTCTTTGGGCTCCGGCGCTCCAGATGGGTCCCTGTTGGGCCAGAAGAGGTAGGGAAATATTGAGTACATGAAGGGTAATGCCCACATCAAGAACGCTGATGAAGCAACTGAAAATGATTACAAGGAAGCTACACTTTATTTTACGCCCATGTAGAGAAATTGGCTGAGTTTTGTTTCGTGTTAGGAAGTTGTTGGTTTGTTGTCCATGTGTGGACGTTTCTTCAGTACGAGATATATTCACATTTGTTATAGTAGTTAGACCTGGAGTGTTGTTAGTTATTTTGTGGCCCTTTTGGGGAACTACTATCCCAACTGTATAAAACTTGGTTATCCGTTTTCACAAAAAAACGCAGACCCCCCTTATTTGGGTGGTATTTTGTCAACAAAAAATCAAAATAATTATTGAGTTAGTAAATTTCTCCTTTTCGTTTAGTAAGTGAACATATTTTGGACTTTCTTGCACGGTCCTTCGTTCAATCATTTGTCGAAGAGACAGATTCAACCTTTTTGAGTTCTTGGTTTTCATTTTCAAAGTGGACATGTTTCGGCCTGTAAATTTTATCCCATCTGACAGAGAAGAAATGGGCATAACTAGATATCAATCGGCCGTAGTGTGTGTGGTGTGGTGTTGTGTGGTACGGAGGGCCTTGTCTTTCGGCCGTAGTGTGTGTGGTGTGGTGTTGTGTGGTACGGAGGGCCTTGTGTAATCCCTGGCCGGTTGATGGCTTTGTTAATTCAAAGCTGGGCTTTCGAACCTTCACTTTAAAAAAAGATTTTGTTAAATCTGGGGTGACTCTATGTATCTCACCTGAAATTTGTATCCTTGTTATTTTCATGTTGAATATGGAGTACATGTGCGACCAATTTGTATCTAGGCCAGCGATATGTCATGGTCTGTTGAGCTAGCACTTCAACTAATGGGCCTAGTGTGTAGCACTGATGCTGGATAGGATCTATCAACATGGGTTGGCCAAGATAAACGTCCTCGTGAAATTTAAATCTCTTAAAAAACATGGTAAATAAAAACAAAAGGAGAAATGACCCTCAAAAACAGGTGCGGTTAATTCTCGTCTAACTACAACCCAACTCAATTTTTTAATAAGGCGACGTTACCAAACCTTACTTTCATCGGATTTGGAACTTGATCCAAGCCAAAACAAATCACAATGCAAATTTAATAGTCACACACATTTTCTCAGTTGCAACCTATTTGCAACAAAAAATAAACCCAGCTATGACACACTTATACAGTTGTACCTGGAAAGTCTTAGTTGTAACCGACTTACAACCAAAAATAATTTGCATCCTACTTGTAACTAAAAATATAATCTCAATTAAAATCCATTTGCAACTAGATAATACTCAAGTTGTAAATTACTTGTAACTAGAAAATCTCAGTACACTTATAACTTGAAGATCTCGACTGCATCTCACTTGCATCTTTCATGATAGCACAAATCACGACGCAAATTCTACCGAAGTACCATTTTTTTCAGTTCCATCACACTTGAAACTAGAAAAAATTCAGTTGCAACTGATGTGCAATTAGTTACAGTTGTACACATGTGCAACTAAGCAATAGTTACACAGAGTGTGCAACCGGTGACACAGTTACATTCCATGTGCAGCCGATGTATAGTTGCGCACGGCGTGCAACTGGGATGTGGTTACAACCGATATGCAACTAAGGGATATTTGCGCACGGTGTGTAACTACAACACGATTCTAACCAATGTGCAAGTGAAATACATGTGCGCATGATGTGCAGCTAGGACACAATTACAAGCCATGTGCAATTATGAAACAATTATATGATGTGCAATTTAGATATAATTACAATCCATATACAACCAAGATAGAGTTACATAAGGTGTACAACTGAGTCATAGTTACAAGCCATGTGAAACTAGGATGTAGCATAGATACAGTTCTACCTCATGTGTGCAATTAAGAAATGAAGTAATATAAATTATAATTTTGCTTGGCTACCTCACCTAGAGAACAAGAAAAAAAAG
The DNA here is from genome assembly GCF_022539505.1 of Lolium rigidum. Classification (NCBI taxonomy): domain Eukaryota; kingdom Viridiplantae; phylum Streptophyta; class Magnoliopsida; order Poales; family Poaceae; genus Lolium; species Lolium rigidum. The sequence continues at coordinate 257,084,986 of NC_061510.1, forward strand.
GACACCAAAAATTCAATAATAAATGGACTAGAAGAACAAACCCTTTTTTTAGATTCAAGGCTCCACGATCCCGACTTTAAATTAATAAAGCCCACATCGGCCAAAGTTTACAACATGCTGAAAAACAGCTTACATGTGACGAAGAACAAGCACTAAAAAAGAAAAGAAGACATTGAAGCGAAGCTTGATTGTCCCGCGCTGCGATTTGACTGAAGAGGAAGCGAGGTTCTGGAAGCACGCCACGGAAGACTCGAACCAACGTCGAACACCATAGGAAAAACACAATGCCAGTCGCTCCACCTCCGAAGAAACCACCCTGTTTTCTCGCCCCGGATCGGGGGGCGCCACACCTGTCAAGAGGGGGATCTGCTCACCCTGAGCACGCCTGGGCAAAGAAATGAGATTGGGAAGACGCTGAACACCGCCTCACCGCGCCGCTACCGGAGACCGCCACCGCCACCACATCACCCTGTTGGAGATATGCCCAAGAGGCAATAATAAATTGGTTATTATATATATTTATGTTTATGATAAATGTTTACATACCATGCTATATTTGTATTAACCGAAACATTGATACATGTGTGTTATGTGAACAACAAGGAGTCCCTAGTAAGCCTCTTGTATAACTAGCTTGTTGATTAATAGATGATCATAGTTTCGTGATCATGAACATTGGATGTTATTAATAACAAGGTTATGTCATTATGTGAATGATGTAATGGACACACCCAATTAAGCATAGCATAAGATCACGTCATTAAGTTCATTTGCTATAAGCTTTCGATACATAGTTACCTAGTCCTTTCGACCATGAGATCATATAAATCACTTATGCCGGAAGGGTACTTTGATTACATCAAACGCCACTGCGTAAATGGGTGGTTATAAAGGTGGGATTAGGTATTCGGAAAGTATGAGTTGAAGCATATGGATCAACAGTGGGATTTGTCCATCCGGATGACGGATAGATATACTTTGGGCCCTCTCGGTGGAATGTCGTCTAATTAGCTTGCAATCATATGAATGGTTCATAAGAGACCACATACCACGATATGAGTAAAGAGTACTTGTCAGGAGACGAGGTTGAACAAGGTATAGAGATACCGATGATCAAACCTCGGACAAGTAAAATATCGCGTGACAAAGGGAATCGGTATCGTATGTAAATGGTTCATTCGATCACTAAGTCATCGTTGAATATGTGGGAGCCATTATGGATCTCCAGATCCCGCTATTGGTTAATGGTCGGAGATAAGTCTCAACCATGTCTGCATAGTTCGCGAACCGTAGGGTGACACACTTAAGGTTTGATGTCGTTTAAGTAGATATGGAATAGGGAATGGAGTTCAAAGTTTTGTTCGGAGTCTCGGATGGGATCCAGGACATCACGAGGAGTTCCGGAATGGTCCGGAGAATAAGATTCATATATAGGAAGTCATTTTACAAGTTTGAAAATGATCTGGTGCATTTATGGAAGGTTCTAGAAGGTTCTAGAAAAGTCCGGAAGAAATCACTATGGAAGGTGGAGTCCCGGAGGGACTCCACTAGCATGGCCGGCCAACCCTAAGGGGGGGAGTCCCAGGTGGACTCCACCTAAGGTGGCCGGCCACCCCCCTCAAAGAAAGGTGGGAGTCCCACCTTGAGTAGGACTTCCCCCTTGAGTAGGTGATTGCGCGTGATGCACACGTTCGTTGGGAACCCCAAGAGGAAGGTGTGATGCGCACATCAGCAAGTTTTCCCTCAGAAAGAAACCAAGGTTATCGAACCAGTAGGAGATGAAGGGCACGTGAAGGTTGTTGGTGGAGGAGTGTAGTGCATCGCAACACCAGGGATTCCGGCGCCAACGTGGAACTTGCACAACACAACCAAAATACTTTGCCCCAACTTAACAGTGAGGTTGTCAATCTCACCGGCTTGCTGTAAACAAAGGATTAAACGTATGGTGTGGAGAATGATGTTTACTTGCAAAGAACAGCAGAGAACAATGATTGCGATAGATTGTATTTCAGATGTAAAAGAATGGACCGGGGTCCATAGTTCACTAGTGGTGTCTCTCCAATAAGATAAATAGCATGTTGGGTGAACAAATTACAGTTGGGCAATTGACAAATAGAGAGGGCATAACAATGCACATATGACTAATATGAGATTTACTTAGGGCATTACGACAAAGAACGTTGACCGCTATCCAGCATACATCTATGCCTAAAAAGTCCACCTTCGGGTTAGCATCTGCACCCCTTCCAGTATTAAGTTGCAAACAACATACAATTGCATTAAGTACTGTGCGTAATGTAATCAACACAAATATCCTTAGACAAAGCATTGATGTTTTATCCCTAGTGGCAACAAGCACATCCATAACCTTAGAACTTTCCGTCACTCGTCCCGCATTCAATGGAGGCATGAACCCGCTATCGAGCATAAATACTCCCTCTTGGAGTTACAAGTATCAACTTAGCCAGAGCCTCTACTAGCAACGGAGAGCATGCAAGATCATAAACAACACATATATGATAGATCAATAATCAACTTGACATAGTATTCCATATTCATCGGATCCCAACAAACATAACATGTAGCATTACAAATACATGATCTTGATCATGATAGGCAGCTCACAAGATCTAAACATGATAGCACAAGAGGAGAAGACAACCATCTAGCTACTGCTATGGACCCATAGTCCAAGGATGAACTACTCACTCATCAATCCGGAGGCGGGCATGATGATGTAGAGTCCTCCGGTGATGATTCCCCTCTCCGGCGAGGTGCCGGAGGCGATCTCCGGAATCCCCCGAGATGGGATTGGCGGCGGCGGCGTTTCTGGAACTTTTCTCGTATCGTGGTTCTCGGTAATAGGGTTTTCGCGATGGAGAGAATAAATAGGCGAAGGGGCAGAGTCGGGAGGCGCTCGAGGGGCCTACCCCATAGGGCGGCGCACCCAGAGGCCCCCTAGGCTGTGGCCGCCTCGTCGCCCCTCTTCGTCTCCTCTTCGGACTTCTGGAAGGCTCCGTGCAAAATAAGACCATGGGCATTTGTTTCGTCCAATTCCGAGAATATTTCCTGTGTAGGATTTCGAAACCAAAAACAGCAGAAAACAGGAACTGGCGCTTCGGCATCTTGTTAATAGGTTAGTGCCGGAAAATGCATCAAAATGATATAAAGTGTATGTAAAACATGTGAGTATTGTCATATAACTAGCATGGAACATAAGAAATTATAGATACGTTTGAGACGTATCAAGCATCCCCAAGCTTAGTTCCTACTCGCCCTCGAGTAGGTAAACGATAACAAGGATAATTTCTCGAAGTGACATGCTACCATCATAATCTTGATCAATACTATTGTAAAGCATATGAGATGAATGAAGTGATTCAAAGCAATGGTAAAGATAATGACTAAACAACCGAATCATATAGCAAAGACTTTTCATGAATAGTACTTTCAAGACAAGCATCAATAAGTCATGCATAAGAGTTAACTCATAAAGCAATAGACTCTTAATAGAAGGTTTTGAAGCAACACAAAGGAAGATATAAGTTTCAGCAGCTTGCTTTCAACTTCAACATGTATATCTCATGGATAATTGTCAACACAAAGTAATATGATGAATGCAAATAAGCAAGTATGTAAGAATCAATGCACACAGTTGACACAAGTGTTTGCTTCTAAGATGGAAAGAGGTAGGTAAACTGACTCAACATAAAGTAAAAGAAAGGCCCTTCGCAGAGGGAAGCAGGGATTACGCATGTGCTAGAGCTTTTTATTTTGAAAACATGGAAACAATTTTGTCAACGGTAGTAATAATTCATATGTGTTATGCATAAAACATCCTATAAGTTGCAAGCCTCATGCATCGAATACCAATAGTGCTCGCACCTTGTCCTAATTAGCTCGAATTTCCATGAATTATCATTGCATTACATATGTTTCAACCAAGTGTCACAAAGGGGTACCTCTATGCTACCTGTACAAAGGTCCAAGGAGATAGATCGCATTTGATTTCTCGTTTTTGATAAATCTCAACTTGAGGACATCCATACCGGGACAACATAGAAAACAAATAATGGACTCCTCTTTAATGCTTAAGCATTCAACAACAGATAATATTCTCATAAGAGATTGAGGATTAATGTCCAAACTGAAACTTCCACCATGATACATGGCTTTGGTTGGTGGCCCAATGTTCTTCTCTAACAATATGCATACTCAAACCATTTAATCATGATAAATCACCCTTACTTCAGACAAGACGAACATGCATAGCAACTCACATGATATTCAACAAAGGTGTAACAGTTGATGACGTCCCCAGAAACATGGTTACCGCTCAACAAGCAACTTATAAGAAATAAGATACATAAGCGACATATTCAATACCACAATAGTTTTTAAGCTACTTTCCCATGAGCTATGTATTGTAAAGACAAGGAATGAAATTTTTAAAGGTAGCACGCAAGCAATTTACTTTGGAATGGCAGAGAAATACCACATAGTAGGTAGTTATGGTGGACAGAAATGGCATAAGTTTTGGCTTAAGGTTTTGGATGCACGAGAAGCATTCCCTCTCAGTACAAGGCTTTGGCTAGCAAGGTTGTTTGAAGCAAACACAAGTATGAACCGGTACAGGAAAACTTACATAAGAACATATTGCAAGCATTATAAGTTTCTACACCGTCTCCTTGTTGTTCAAACACTTTTGCTAGAAAATATCTAGACTTTTAGAGAGACCACTCATGCAAACCAAATTTCAACAAGCTCTATGGTAGTTCTTCATTAATAGGTTTAAACTACATGATGCAAGAGCTTAAACATGATCTACTTGAGAACTCAAAACAATTGCCAAGTATCAAATTATTCAAGACCATATACCAATTACCACATGAAGCATTTTCTGTTTCCAACCAAATAGCAATGAACGAAGCGGTTTTCAACCTTCGCCATGAACATTAAAAGTATAGCTAAGAACACCAGTGTTCAATATAAAAAGCGGAGCGTGTCTTTCTCCCACACAAGGAATGCTAGGATCCGAATTTATTCAAAAACAAACAAAAATAAAAGCATACAGATGCTCCAAGTAAAGCACATAAGATGTGACGGAATAAAAATATAGTTTCACTAGAGGTGACCTGATAAGTTGTCGATGAAGAAGGGGATGCCTTGGGCATCCCCAAGCTTAGATGCTTGAGTCTTCTTGAAATATGCAGGGATGCACCAATGGGGGCATCCTCAAGCTTAGACTTTTCACTCTTCTTGATCATATTATATCATCCTCCTCTCTTGACCCTTGAAAACTTCCTCCACACCAAACTCAAAACAAACTCATTAGAGGGTTAGTGCATAATCAAAAATTCACATGTTCAGAGAGGACACAATCATTCCCAACACTTCTAGACATTACCCAAAGCTACTGAAAGTTTATGGAATAGAGAAATCCATTTAACACAGTAAAGGAGGCAATGTGAAATAAAAGGCAGAATCTGTCAAAACAGAACAGTCCGTAAAGACGAATTTTTTAGAGGCACTTAACGTGCTCAGATGAAGAAGCTCAAATTGAATGAAAGTTGCGTACATATCTGAGGAACACGCATGAATTTTGGCAGAATTTTTAGAGTCTCTTACAGAGAGATCTACTCAAATTCGTGACAGCTTAAAATCTGTTTCTGCGCAGGAATCCAAATCTAGTACCAACCTTACTATCAAAGACTTACTTGGAACAACAATGCAATAAAGTAAAGATAAGGAGAGTTTGCTACAGTAATAACAACTTCCAAGACACAAATATAAAACAAAAATTGCAGAAATAAAATGATGGGTTGTCTCCCATAAGCGCTTTTCTTTAACGCCTTTCAGCTAGGCGCAGAAAGTGTAAATCAAGTAACATCATCATTATCAGAGTTGGGGATTTTCTCAACGATGCATTGTATCTTATCTATGTAAGTTTCAGAGGCTCCTCTTTCATTACTTTTAGGCTTACTATCCTCCTCAAATAGATTTTCAGGAACAATTCAATCAAAATTCTTTTCTAGTGCCTCATGCATTCCTATGAGCTTATAAGGTATTGGTACTTTAGTCTCCCCCTCACAATTGGGTTCATTAGTGTACTTTAGCTTTTCAAGGGTATTTGAAAAATTGGTATAAAAGCCAAGCATCTTATGTTGAATAAAGACTTTTCTAGCCTCTCTAGCTACATCACCAAATTCTTTAAGAAGGGTTTCTAAAACAAAATCTTTCTTCTCTCCCTCTTCCATATCACAGAGTGTAAGAAACATATGTTGCATTATAGGATTAAGATTAACAAATCTAGCTTCCAACATGTGCACTAAAGAGGCAGTAGCAATTTCATAAGTAGGAGCAAGTTCTACCAAGGATCTATCTTCAAAATCTTTAACCGTACTAACATGAGTGAAAAATTCTTCTATATTATCTCTTCCAATGATAAACCCATGCCCTACCGGTATATCTTTCAAAGTGAACTTAGGACGAAGCATGATGAAATAAACAAAGGTAAACTGATAAATAAAGTAAATGCAAGTAACTAATTTTTTTGTGTTTTTGATATAAAGAAAGCAAACAAAACAGAAAATAAAATAAAGTAAAGCAAGACAATAAACAAAGTAAAGAGATTGGATGTGAGAGACTCCCCTTGTAGCGTGTCTTGATCTCCCTGGCAACGGCGCCAGAAAACAGTCTTGATGGCATGTGATGCACACGTCCGTTGGGAACCCCAAGAGGAAGGTGTGATGCGCACAACAACAAGTTTTCCCTCAGAAAGAAACCAAGGTTATCAAACCAGTAGGAGATGAATGCCACGTGAAGGTTGTTGGTGGAGGAGTGTAGTGCGGCGCAACACCAGGGATTCCGGCGCCAACGTGGAACCTGCACAACACAATCAAAATACTTTGCCCCAACTTAACAGTGAGGTTATCAATCTCACCGGCTTGCTGTAAACAAAGGATTAAACGTATGGTGTGGAGAATGATGTTTACTTGCAAAGAACAGCAGAGAACAATGATTGCAGTAGATTGTATTTCAGATGTAAAAGAATGGACCGGGGTCCACAGTTCACTAGTGGTGTCTCTCCAATAAGATAAATAGCATGTTGGGTGAACAAATTACAGTTGGGCAATTGACAAATAGAGAGTGCGTAACAATGCACATACATATCATGATGACTAATATGAGATTTACTTAGGGCATTACGACAAAGAACATAGACCGCTATCCAGCATGCATCTATGCCTAAAAAATCTACCTTCGGGTTAGCATCCGCACCCCTTTCAGTATTAATTAAGTTGCAAACAACAGACAATTGCATTAAGTACTGTGCGTAATGTAATCATCACAAATATCCTTATACAAAGCATTGATGTTTTATCCCTAGTAGCAACAACACATCCATAACCTTAGAACTTTCTCGTCACCGTCCTGCATTCAATGGAGGCATGAACCCACTATCGAGCATAAATACTCCCTCTTGGAGTTACAAGTATCAACTTGGCCAGAGCCTCTACTAGCAACGGAGAGTATGCAAGATCATAAACAACACATATATGATAGATCAATAATCAACTTGACATAGTATTCCATATTCATCGGATCCCAACAAACACAACATGTAGCATTACAAATAGACGATCTTGATCATGATAGGCAGCTCACAAGATCTAAACATGATAGAACAAGAGGAGAAGACAACCATCTAGCTACTGCTATGGCCCCATAGTCCAAGGATGAACTACTCACGCATCAATCCGGAGGCGGGCATGATGATGTAGAGTCCTCCGGTGATGATTCCCCTCCCAGCAGGTGCCGGAGGCGATCTCCTGAATCCCCCGAGATGGGATTGGCGGCGGCGGCGTCTCAGTATGTTTTCTCGTATCGTGGCTCTCGGTACTAGGGTTTTCGCGACGGAGAGAATAAATAGGCGAAGGGGCAGAGTCGGGAGGCGCTCGAGGGGCCCACCCCATAGGGCGGCGCGCCCATAGGTGGGGCCACGCCCCCCTAGGGTGTGGCCGCCTCGTCGCCCCTCTTCGTCTCCTCTTCGGACTTCTGGATGGCTACGTGGAAAATAAGACCGTGGGCTTTTGTTTCGTCCAATTCCGAGAATATTTCCTGTGTAGGATTTCTGAAACCAAAAACAGCAGAAAACAGAACCGGCGCTTCGGCATCTTGTTAATAGGTTAGTGCCGGAAAATGCATCAAAATGATATAAAGTGTATGTAAAACATGTGAGTATTGTCATATAACTAGCATGGAACATAAGAAATTATAGATACGTTTGAGACGTATCAGTAGGTTTTGTTGTTGGGGTCTTATTCGAAGACTTGGACTACAACTCTTGGGGGATTCCACCTAATAATGAGGAGCCAAGGGGAGGAGGCCGG
>NC_061510.1:257093478-257110114 GCF_022539505.1 Lolium rigidum
GCCTAGGGATCCTGCTTTCACTAGTGGACACTCTCAACAATGATCACATAATAGAACCACTCTACACTCTGTTGTTGGATGATGAACACCACTAATTGTGTAGGATTACACGAACCCTCAATGCCGGAGTTAACAAGCTCCACAATATTCGATATTCATGTTTAAATAACCTTAGAGTGCAAGATAGATCAACACAATTACACCGAGAACTAACATAGCATGCACACTATCACCATCACACTATGAAGGAGGCATAGATCACATCAATACTATCATAGCAATAGTTAACTTCATAATCTACAAGAGATCACAATCATAACCTACGCCAAGTACTACACGATGCACACACTCGTCACCATTACACCGTGGAGGAGGAATAGAGTACTTTAATAACATCACTAGAGTAGCACATAGATGATATTCAACTAGATCACATAAAGAGAGAGATGAACCACATAGCTACAGCTGAGCCCTCAGCCCCGGGGGTGAATTACTCCCTCCTCATCATAGAGACAGCGATGGCGGTGAAGATGGCGGTGGAGACGGCGGTGGAGATGATTCCGGGGGCAATTCCCCGTCCCGACAGGGTGCCGGAACAGAGACTCCTGTCCCCCAGATCTTGGCTTCGCGATGGCGGCGGCTCTGGAAGGTTTCTCGTACCGTGGCTTTTCCGTCTCGAAGATTTAGGTCGAGGAGGCTTAAATAGGCGAAGAGGCGGAGTCGGAGGGCTGACGAGGTGGTGACACAATAGGGGGGCGCGGCCCAGGCCCTGGCCGCGCCGCCCTATCATCTGGTGGCCCTGTGGCCCCCCTCTGGTGGCTCTCGGGTGTTCTGGAAGCTTCGTGGAAAAATAGGATGCTTGGCATTGATTTCGTCCGATTCGAGAATATTTCCTTACTAGGATTTCGAAACCAAAAACAGCATGAAAACAAGCAATCGGCCCTTCGGCATCTCGTCAATAGGTTAGTTCCGGAAATGCATAAATATGACATATAATGTGTATAAAACATGTGAGTATCATCATAAAAGTAGCATGGAACATAAGAAATTATAGATACGTTTGAGACGTATCATCCACCTCCAACTTCAGCAACCCACCAGAGCAAGTCCAGGGTTGGGCAAGGTCAAGCTTGACGAAGATAGGCCACAGCTCCAGATCCGGTGCGGGAGACCACCGGGGCGATCTCCCCACCGTGACCCTTCCACCGGCGCCTCGCCACCTGACAAGGGATTAACTTATCAATGCCTACAAGTTGTAGACTAGGGTTTCGTCGGGTGAGGAACAAAATCGACGAGATCAGTTTCGATCTATTTACCTCTATCCATCGCGTTGCTTGCTACCGAAGAAGTCGACGATCTTGAACGTGCCATCGAGATCAGCTCCTTGTCGCCTCTAATCCCCACGGTCGGCGCCAATTGACAAGGGATTAACTTATCAATGCCTACAAGTTGTAGACTAGGGTTTCGTTGGAAGTAGAGGGCAAGTAGATCTCGAGGGTTTCAGCCGGAAAAGTACTCGACTACTTATGAAAACTAAGGTTGTGTTGATAATGATTCGATCCTCTCTTTGTCCCTCGGCTCCCCCTTATATAGGAGGCGGAGCCGAGGGTTTCGTATTACACAAGTTTACAGATTCCGGGAGACTCTCTGAGTTCAACCCGTAGAATTACAAATCTCTGCCTTCCTAATACAACTCTATCTTTTCCTTAACAACTAATTGGGCTTCCGGACTTTCCTATTCTTCGACCTGTGGGCCTTCAGTAAACCGCGGGTAACATCTTTGGCAGGCCCATTGGGGATGCCTATGTCACCACCCGCGTAGCCAAGGCGCACGGCAACCAGCATCAGCAGACGGAGCCCGATGGCAGGCCCACGTCGCCCTCACCCAACACGAGGCCGCCGCCTCAATACCTAGAGCCCCACCGAGGCCACCGCCAAAGAACGCCTCCCGAGCCTTCGGCCAGGCCAGAGACTTGCTGATGGAGCAGAGGGCACCCCGAAACGGCGACGACGACCAAAGAAGTCCCGGCGCGAGATCCTCCAGCTAGCGAACGCGCGGGGATGCGAGCGCCCAGATCCCCGCCGCCCCCTTCACCGGCGTCGCGGGCTTAGCCCGGTAGCGCCTTGGGGGCGACGAGGAGAACCTGGAGGGGGGAGGGGCAGCGGCGGCGGGCTAGGGTTTCGCCCTCTCAGTCGCCTGGAGGGGCGATCCGAGAGAGCAAAACCGGTCTCCTAATTCTCCACACACCGGAGGATGAGTGCTTGCAGATCCCTCAGAAGAACAAACCTACATAGGAGAAAAAGGCAAATTAAAAAATAAAAATAAAAGCTACCCCACAGTACACACTTCCGAGGAAATTGCACATTCCACCAGGTCCCGCTCATAGCATTGCACATATCATCAGGTTCATGGAAATTTTGCACATTCCGCCAGGTCTTGCTCTAATGAGTTGCAAGCAAGTCTAATTCCCTATTAATAACTAGCCTAACAACAAAAATACAACGCGACGTTGTTTTAGCCAAGTGCATGCAAATATTTTTGACATGGTGCAGCCATATAAGAAGACAATAAACATTACACTTCAATATATTAACAGCATACTAGTGTATGTGATTTATAAAAGAGAAGATGAAAAGAGAATGCATAAATGTAGCCTGGGGGTTTATTTTCCCCTTGAGACTTCATTTTTTATTATTTCGGAGTCTTGTCGCGCTACAATTTGTGATCGAGAGATGAGTTAGATGGGGCTCCCATTTCGCTATGGGACAAACTGGGGGCATCAAAACCCTAGCACTGACAGCCTCACCGTGGCCTCTCCGTGTTACCGCTACCGCCGGGCCTTTTCACGGTGGCGGTGACCCTCATCTCCATAGGTGCCGGGGGCGTATGATTTGCGCGCATGCACATAGCACATCCGACAAGCCGGGGCGACGCCCCGAGATCTAGCCGTGGCGCGACGTGGGAGGCGGTCGTCTCTTCCGGCGATTAATGGAGGTGGATGCGGTGGTGTGCGTCGAGTGCTGGTGGAAGTGCAGGCATGCAGGCAGTCTAGGTGGTGGTGGAAGTACGGGCATGCGGGCAGTCTAGGTGGTCGTGGGCGTGCAACGGTGGCCAGATCTGCTGGCTTGTGCAGCGATCGGTGAAGCCTTCATTTAAAAAAAAGTTTTGATTTCAAAGTACTAAAAATTTCTAGAAAAAATATCTAGACGTAGAAAATGTTGAATTATATCATTGCATAAACTTTCAGAACGAAATATAGTGTATTTGACCCTCAGGCAAAATGATAAAATTCTCACAAAATAACAAACTCGAGATATTAGTGTATTACTCAATACTAGTCATAAACCCATGCATCCGCATGGGCTAGGAATTTAAAGAAAAATATTTTTTTCTATTGATTCAATTTTTTCCATTTGAGCACTAAATAGAATTAGAGATAGTGTATAGATACATCTGAATTTACAATAATCTGCGACATAGGGAGTAACAATAGAAATTAGATGTCAAGGAAATAATAGAATAGGCTTTTTCAATAATACATCTGAAAATGATTATATATTCGGTTGTTTTTATTTAGTCTATTTACATTAATTGTTAGGAAATATGTACTGACCATATTTCTCTCTTATTTGTAGCCTGACAATTTATCAAAACAATACTCACGGGAATTGTTCTCATAATTCATTGTAGGTTAAGGACTCAGACTTCACTGAACAACCAAAAATATTGACGTTCTTATTACTAAACCTGTACGTTCCAAAAATAATTCAGAACTGATGGGGAAGAAACCTCAGATACTATAACTGTTCCAAATGGTTTCAACCCTGCAATTTTGGACAGAGCAAACGTATTAGCATTTTTCTGGAATACAATTTTAAGTTGAATAGATATTAATGCAGACGCTCAGATTGATGCAACTACAGCAAGATCATATGTCCCGTGGAAAATACATATTGACAAAACATAGACGCTATCCCAGCCAGTACAGCTGAATGACCTGATAAAACACCATGAAAATGATACATATATCGTTTGTGCACAACATGATTTTCCTACACTTTCTATGCATCAGAGAGTTTATATCCCTAGATTAGTATCGCACTCATGGGAAAGTTGACACTACTCTTTAGAAAATTACTGAAGTATGCGAAAGAAAAATTGAAAAACAGTTTTACCAAAAATATGAAAGGAACTTCTATACTGCATATAAACTCGAGGAATACAAAATTAAGAAGTGCAGTAGATGTTACAATGGACCTCTTGCTAGTACGGTACTTTTCATAGTAAAATCTGCTTCATGAATCCCAGTTACAAATTTCATTATCAGTTATGAAATATATCTGCTTCAGTTTGGTGGAGAAATTGAACTTTGTGTCTCTTCGTTGTTATAAAAAGAAAGCCCAATCCTACAAAATACAGACAAATTAAAGCAGAGATATATGATTAAGCCTTACCTATGTAGAAATAGTAGTTGGTTACCAACCTTTGAAATATTGATCTGTTTAAAAATAGAAAAAATAGAGATCAGATCGTATATGATGTTAAACTCAGATACTACAACCTGAAATATGAAATTTTGTTGATTCAAGGCATGTATTCTATGACTAAATTGGTGTGTTTATTAAGGCCAAGTACACATGTAATTTTTTTTATTTCATTAAGGACTGGAGTTTTTTCATCTAATGGATATCTTTATTTACTACATTGAATAATCGTAGCAAGCAAGATAAGAAAATTAAAGACAGAGCAAATCCCAGTTAATTTATTGTATACATTGATCAGCTACATATTACATCCGTAGTAGCATGCCTTCAAGAAAGTCAGCACATCGTCTTGTAATAAATTTTCCATCTTCATAGTTATCTGGAACTAAACTACAACAGCACCAACAGAATAAGGGAATCGGTAGAAAAGAATAAAAGCACGAAATCTGCAACTTAATACTGTAATACGGAGAGCAAACGCTATAACTGAACTCTCCCTGCAAAAACAGAAAGGAACACGTCAGCAAACAGAGCATCATGAGAGTCACGATTTGTGTAGTTTTTAGGCCAAGACATGAAACATACATGAGAATCAGTCTATAAAGACATAAGTAGTTGGAAATTTCTGACATGATTTTAAGAATCTACAATGAGCTGGAACAGGGATCATGTCACATACGTATCATTGGCCGCCACACGATGCTGGGTGGTGATGCCTCCGTCCATCTTCTGACGTATCGCCGGCTGCTTCGTCCTCCGTTGAATTAACAATCAGATGTACGCCGGTTTTGAGCAAGGGTTTGATGCTTCTCTAGCTCGACTCTGAAGTATTCTATTGAGCGGTGCGTCGCGGCGCCATGAATTTTCCGTTTCCCTTCTATTTCTTTCATTGTTGCAGGCATCACCCGATCTAACTTTATTATCTTTGAAGAATCAGCACCGGCCATGTCACGTATTCCTTCAGAAACCTTGATCAATTACTGCGGGTATTGGATGAATTCATCAGAGCATGGTGAAACTTGCTAGGGCAAGCAAACGGTAGAAGGTACCCATGCTGTCGGTTGCATGCTACCACCGTGACCGAAGGTCATCGATCACGCTGGCCCCAGCCATCTCTGATGCCTCGCAGCTCGCCAGCCAGGAGCAAAGTCAACCAAGCCCGGCATCCAGGAGGTGCGACTCCCAAATTCTGCCAGGCTGCAGGCCGCGCACCTGGCTGAGCCGCAGCACAGGGAGTATGTCGAGCTAGCGAGCATGAGGCTGAGCCTTGGAGCTGGGCAAGGTCGGCACATCACCTCCATAGTTGCCCTGCCTTCCTGCAGGCGATTGGGGACACAACCACAATCTATAGCCAGGCATCTGTAAAACGATACGTGAAAATAATACTATATCTGTAGTCAGGCATGTCTTTTGAGCTTGTATTGCCAGCAAAGACATGTTTTCTATACCTACACGATGCATGGAAATCACGTCTGACCGTTACGTCACCTGTTGAGATAAAGATTTAAAGTGAAACGTTCCTTATTTTCTTCAGCATCTCCCGGATTAGAACGTGCTAGCTATTTTGTCTTTTCTACGTTACGTGCATAAACGTGTCTATGTAACATCCTATGTGACATATAAATAACGATTTTTGTTGACTAATCCTAGCCATTAATTTTAGATCTAATTGCTTTAATTATTCTAATGATGTGGATTAACGTGGTGTCTCGTATGGTGCCTCCAATTAGTAAATATAAGATTGTTCACGAGTGACAAAATCTAGATTCGTCATTTTTGTGAGCCTAAAATATAGTATATTTCATTCTGAAAATGTACACATGGGTAAATTATCATATTGCCTATACTTTGGTATTTTTCGATTCTTGTGAAATGTTTTAACTTCAATTTTGCAAGGTTCAAATAAATAGCCTGAGCTAAAAAAAATTAATTCTCAAACAAACATAACAATTTGTTTGAAGGCTAAAGTTGGGAGTTTGCTGGACTTGATAATAGTTAGTTTGTCTAAATGTGTCCACTCTGAACTTGATGCCGATGAAGTTAAACTCAAGAATTAGCCTTTCAGCAACTCATTATAGCAAAACCCGGTGGAATATGCAAAAATTTGTTGGATGTAGTGGTTTACGCAACACAGTGTATAAGAGGTGGTGGAATGTGCAATATCCTCCTTCCTTCATTGTTGATCGTCCCAAACTTACAGCAGGCCTGACAAAAGAAACGAAGAAAAGCCTGCTCCAAGGCTCCCCTTACATATCAGGTTCGGCTGGTGCACCACACACACATGCGAACCAGGAAAAAACACATTGCATTGTCACCTAACAGATCAACCGTACCAAAGCTGACTGAGATTTAGCTAAATCTTAGGTGACTGAAAACTAGCAATTCTCAAAAGAAATTTGATCTTCTCCAGCTACCTGGTTTGTTGTTATTAACTTATTATCGCTGCATGCTGAGGACTGGGTCCGAAGATTCTGTACTCGATGAGTCGGTCTATGATATTTATTGATTTAATTAGGCCTATGTACTAACTCCGATGTGTGCGATGACATGTATACATGAGTTTTTTTTTATGATTTTATACATATATGAGTCATGATACATGGTTAGGATTATATCAGATATGCTGTTGGTTTCCTACTTTTGGAGAGTCTGTCCCTCTACCTTATTTACTTCTTACTCTTCCCATGTGCTTCTCAACTCGATCGTTAACAAAGGTATTTTGCATGGTACACATGTATAGAAAAGAACCCGGTTAACTCCACATAAGTGACGGGATTTATGAAATTGGTTACCGGTAACTTCACCGGAGGTAAGATTAAGATCCGAAAGGTCATCAGTGACATGCGATGACATTAATAAGGCATTTCAACAATCTAGGGTATCTGTAGTATGCGTGGTCACTGGTAGTCTTTGGCATGGCCGGTCAGAAGTTCACTATGTTGCGCTGATCGAGCATGCTGCCAACTCTGACCGGTTTTCTGCGCTGATAGTGTGCTAAGCAGCCGTTATAAATGTCAGTATGTCTTATCCCGTAACACTCGCGGATTTGTTTCTCTCATGGTTATCTATCTTCGCCTATCAAAAATGTTTTCTCGCCGGCCTTGGGGTTTTTCTGGGTTTCCTTCTCGTAGCCTAGGAAATGCCTAGAACTTTCGGTGATATTACTACCGACCTACAGTTGCTACTTATTTGAAGTAGAGATTTCAGTTCCCTTTCCTTTTACCTCTTTGTTAACCTGTATAGGCACTCTTCAAAGTTCAAACACGCTATACTCTCATTTTCTTAGTGGCGAGACTTAGATGGGTTCTCTACAGAGCAGAAGGTCTGGCAAGGATCCGTTCATAGATGGCATGAATATCCAGGTCGTGGAGTAAGAAGCCTCTCCGAATAATTTCGATGTATGCAGATGATTTCATCATATTTTTCGATCTTGATCCTAGTGAGTTTAACTCCGTCAAATCACTATTGCAGAGCTTCGCTGAAGCACTAGGGTTGTCCACCAATTTCAGCAAAATTGCAATCATCCCAATACATTGCCAACTAATTGATCGGCAAGCTTTGTCCATGGTATTCTGATGCGCGTAGATGACACGTCCGTTGGGAACCCCAAGAGGAAGGTGTGATGCGCACAGCAGTAAGTTTTCCCTCAGTAAGAAACCAAGGTTTAATCGAACCAGTAGGAGTCAAGAAGCACGTTGAAGGTTGATGGCGGCGGAGTGTAGTGCGGCGCAACACCAGGGATTCCGGCGCCAACGTGGAACCTGCACAACACAATCACAGAACTTTGCCCCAACGTAACAGCGAGGTTGTCAATCTCACCGGCTTGCTGTAAACAAAGGATTAGATGTATAGTGTGGAAGATGATGATTGTTTGCGAAGAACAGTAAAGAACAATTGCAGCAGATTGTATTTCACACGTAAAGAATAGGACCGGGGTCCACAGTTCACTAGCGGTGTCTCTCCCATAAGATAGCAGATGTTGGGTGAACAAATTACAGTTGGGCAATTGACAAATAAAGAAGGCATAACAATGCACATACATATATCATGATGAGTACTATGAGATTCAATCAGAGCATTACGACAAAGTACATAGACCGTTATCCAGCATGCATCTATGCCTAAAAAGTCCACCTTCAGGTTATCATCTGAACCCCTTCCAGTACTAAGTTGTAAACAACAGACAATTGCATTAAGTATGGTGCGTAATGTAATCAACAGAAATATCCTTAGACAAAGCATCGATGTTTTATCCCTAGTAGCAATAGCACATCCACAACCTTAGAACTTTCTGTCACTGTCCCAGCATTTAATGGAGGCATGAACCCACTATCGAGCATAAATACTCCCTCTTGGAGTCACAAGTATCAACTTGGCCAGAGCCTCTACTAGCAACGGAGAGCATGCTAGAACATAAATAACATATATGATAGATTGATAATCAACTTGACATAGTATTCAATATTCATCGGATCCCAACAAACACAACATGAAGGATTACAAATAGATGATCTTGATCATGATAGGCAGCTCACAAGATCTAACATGATAGCACAATGAGGAGAAGACAACCATCTAGCTACTGCTATGGACCCATAGTCCAGGGGTGGACTACTCACACATCGATCCGGAGGCGATCATGGCGATGAAGAGACCTCCGGGAGATGATTCCCCTCTCCGGCAGGGTGCCGGAGGCGATCTCCTGAATCCCCCGAGATGGGATTGGCGGCGGCGGCTTCTCTGGAAGGTTTTCCGTATCGTGGCTCTCGGTACTGGGGTTTTCGCGACGCAGACTTTAAGTAGGCGGAAGGGTAGGTCAAGGGGCAACGCGAGGGGCCCACACAACAGGGCCGCGCGGCCAGGAGGTGGGCCGCGCCGCCCTGGCGTGTCGCCGCCTCGTCACCCCACTTCGTTTCCCTTTCGGTCTTCTGGAAGCTTCGTGGAAAAATAGGACCCTGGGCGTTGATTTCGTCCAATTCCGAGAATATTTCCTTACTAGGATTTCTGAAACCAAAAAACAACAGAAAACAGCAACTGGCTCTTCGGCATCTCGTCAATAGGTTAGTGCCGAAAACTGCATAATAATGACATATAATGTGTATAAAACATGTGAGTATCATCATAAAAGTAGCATGGAACATAAGAAATTATAGATACGTTTGGGACGTATCAAGCATCCCCAAGCTTAGTTCCTACTCGCCCTCGAGTAGGTAAACGATAACAAAGATAATTTTTGAAGTGACATGCTATCATAATCTTGATCATACTATTGTAAAGCATATGAGATGAATGCAGCGATTCGAAGCAATGATGAAGATAATGAGTAAACTAATGAATCATATAGCAAATACGTTTCATGAATAATACTTTCAAGACAAGCATCAATAAGACTTGCATAAGAGTTACTCATAAAGCAATAAGTTCAAAGTAAAGGTATTGAAGCAACACAAAGGAAGATAAAGTTTCAGCGGTTGCTTTCAACTTCAACATGTATATCTCATGGATAATTGTCAACACAAAGCAATATAACAAGTGCAATAAGTAAACATGTAAGAATCAATGCACACAGCTTGATACAAGTGTTTGCTTCTAAGATAGAAAGAATAGGCAAACCGACTCAACAATAAAGTAGAAGATAGGCCCTTCGCAGAGGGAAGCATTGATTACTATATTTGTGCTAGAGCTTTTCATTTTGAAAACAAGAAACAATTTTGTCAACGGTAGTAATAAAGCATATGAGTTATGTATAAGACATCTTATAAGTTGCAAGCCTCATGCATAGTATACTAATAGTGCCCGCACCTTGTCCTAATTAGCTTGGATTAACACGGATTATCATTGCATAGCATATGTTTCAACCAAGTGTCACAAAGGGGTACCTCTATGCCGCCTGTACAAAGGTCTAAGGAGAAAGCTCGCATTGGATTTCTCGCTTTTGATTATTCTCAACTTAGACATCCATACCGGGACAACATAGACAACAGATAATGGACTCCTCTTTAATGCATAAGCATTCAACAACAGTTAATATTCTCATAAGAGATTGAGGATTGATTGTCCAAACTGAAACTTCCACCATGAATCATGGCTTTAGTTAGCGGCCTGATGTCTACGGGAGCTTCTATTCTTGTAGACAGTGTTGGGCCTCCAAGAGCAGAGGTTTGTAGAACAGCAGCAAGTTTCCCTTAAGTGGATCACCCAAGGTTTATCGAACTCAGGGAGGAAGAGGTCAAAGATATCCCTCTCATGCAACCCCGCAACCACAAAGCAAGAAGTCTCTTGTGTCCCCAACACACCTAATAGGTGCACTAGTTCGGCGAAGAGATAGTGAAATACAGGTGGTATAAATAAGTATGAGCAAGTGGCAACGGCACCGAAAATAGCTTGTTGGCGTGTAGTTGATGGTGGTAATATTGTAGCAGATAGTAACGCAGTAGAAACAAGTAAACAAGCAGCGATAGCGATATTTAGGAACAAGGCCTAGGGAATAGACTTTCACTAGTGGACACTCTCAACTTTGATCACATAACAAAATAGATAGATGCATACTCTACACTCTCTTGTTGGATGATGAACACATTGCGTAGGATTACACGAACCCTCAATGCCGGAGTTAACAAGCTCCACAATTCAATGTTCATATTTAAATAACCTTAGAGTGCATGAAAGATCGACACGACTAAACCAAGTACTAACACAAGCATGCACACTCGTCACCTTCACACTATGTAGGAGGAATAGATCACATCAATACCATCATAGCAATAGTTAACTTCATAATCTACAAGAGATCACAATCATAGCCTACGCCAAGTACTAACACGGATGCACACATTGTCACCATTACACCGTGCAGGAGGAATAAAACTACTTTAATAACATCACTAGAGTAGCACATAGATAAATTGTGATACAAAACACATTGCAATCATAAAGAGATATAAATAAGCACTTCACTACGCCATTCATAACGGTGAATAAGTATTCGTGAAATATAGCCTAAGAGACCCACACGGTGCACACACCGTCACCTTTACACACGTGGGACAAGGAGTCTCCGGAGATCACATAAGTAAAATTCACTTGACTAGCATAATAACATCTAGATTACAAGCATCATCATATGAATCTCAATCATGTAAGGCAGCTCATGAGATTATTGTATTGAAGCACATAGGAGAGAGATGAACCACATAGCTACCGGTACAGCCCCGAGCCTCGATGGAGAACTACTCCCTCCTCATGGGAGACAGCAGCGTTGATGGAGATGGCGGTGGTGTCGATGGAGGAGCCTTCCGGGGGCACTTCCCCGCCCCGGCGGCGTGCCGGAACAGAGACTCCTGTCCCCCAGATCTTGGCTTCGCGGCTCTGGAAGGTTTCTCGTACCGTGGCTTTTTCGTCTTTTCTGTCGACGTTTTTAGGTCAGAGACGATTATATAGGCCGAGAGTCGGAGTCGGAGGGGCCACGGGGTGACGCCACCATAGGGGGGGGCGCCCCCCCTTGGGCCGCGCCGCCCTGTGGGGTGGGGCCCCCCTGGCACCCCTCTGACTTTTCTCCGGTGCTCCGGAAGCTTCCGGGAATTATAAGGCCTTTGGTCTTGATTTCGTCCGATTCCGAAAATATTTCTTTACTAGGATTTCTGAAACCAAAAACAGCGAAAACAGCAACTGGCCTTTCGGCATCTCGTCAATAGGTTAGTTCCGAAAAACGCATAAAAATGATATAAAGTGTGAACAAAACATGTTGGTATTGTCATAAAACAAGCATGTAACATCAGAAATTATAGATACGTTGGAGACGTATCAGCATCCCCAAGCTTAGTTCCTACTCGTCCTCGAGTAGGTAAACGATAAAAGATAATTTCTAAGGTGACATGCTACCAACATAATCTTAATCATACTATTGTAAAGCATATGAGATGAATGCATCGATTCAAAACAATGTTAATGCAATGAGTAAACAATTGAATCATATAGCAAAGACTTTTCATGAATAGTACTTTCAAGACAAGCATCAATAAGTCTTGCATAAGAGTTACTCATAAAGCAATAAATTCAAAGTAAAGACATTGAAGCAACACAATGGAAGACTAAGTTTCAGCAGTTGCTTTCAACTTGTAACATGTATATCTCATGGATAATTGTCAATGCAAAGCAATATAACAAGTATAATATGCAAGTATGTAAGAATCAATGCACAGTTAATCACAAGTGTTTGCTTCTAGGATAGAGAGAAATGGGTAAACTGACTCAACATAAAGGTAAAAGAATGGCCCTTCGCAGAGGAAAGCATTGATTGCTATATTTGTGCTAGAGCTTTGGTTTTGAAAGCAAGAAACAATTTTGTCAACGGTAGTAATAAAGCATATGAGTTATGTAAATTATATCTTACAAGTTGCAAGCCTCATGCATAGTATACTAATAGTGCCCGCACCTTGTCCTAATTAGCTTGGACTACCGGATCATCGCAATACACATGTTTTAACCAAGTGTCACAATGGGGTACCTCCATGCCGCTCGTACAAAGGTCTAAGGAGAAAGCTCGCATTTTGGATTTCTCGCTTTTGATTATTCTCAACTTAGACATCCATACCGGGACAACATGGACAACAGATAATGGACTACTCTTAAATGCATAAGCATGTGGCAACAATTATTATTCTCATATGAGATTGAGGATATATGTCCAAAACTGAAACTTCCACCATGAATCATGGCTTTAGTTAGCGGCCCAATGTTCTTCTCTAACAATATGCATGCTCCAACCATTACGGTGGTAGATCTCTCTTACTTCAGACAAGACGGACATGCATAGCAACTCACATGATATTCAACAAAGAATAGTTGATGGCGTCCCCAGGAACATGGTTATCGCACAACTAGCAACTTAATAAGAGATAAAGTGCATAAGTACATATTCAATACCACAATAGTTTTTAAGCTATTTGTCCCATGAGCTATATATTGCAAAGGTGAATGATGGAAATTTTAAAGGTAGCACTCAAGCAATTTACTTTGGAATGGCGGAGAAATACCATGTAGTAGGTAGGTATGGTGGACACAAATGGCATAGTGGTTGGCTCAAGGATTTTGGATGCATGAGAAGTATCCCCTCTCGATACAAGGCTTAGGCTAGCAAGGTTGTTTGAAGCAAACACAAGCATAAACTAGTACATCAAAACTTTACATAAAAGACATATTACAAGCATTATAAGACTATACATCGTCTTCCCTGTTGTTCAAACACCTCAATAGAAAATATCTAGACTCTAGAGAAACCACTCATGCAAACCAAATTTTAACAAGCTCTATGTATTTCTTCACTAATAGGTGCAAAGTATATGATGCAAGAGCTTAAACATGAGCACAACAATTGCCAAGTATCAAGTTATTCAAGACATCATACCAGTTACTACATGTAGCATTTTCCGTTTCCAACCATATAACAATTAACGAAGCAGTTTCATCCTTCGCCATGAAAATTAAAAGCTAAGAACACATGTGTTCATACGAACCAGCGGAGCGTGTCTCTCTCCCACACAAGCATTTATTCAAACAAAAACAAAAACAAAAACACACAGATGCTCCAAGTAAAGTACATAAGATGTGGCCGAATAAAAATATAGTTTCAAGAGAAGGAACCTGATAATTTGTTGATGAAGAAGGGGATGCCTTGGGCATCCCCAAACTTAGACGCTTGAGTCTTCTTGAAATATGCAGGGGTGAACCACCGGGGCATCCCCAAGCTTAGAGCTTTCACTCTCCTTGATCATGGTATATCATCCTCCTCTCTTGACCCTTGAAAACTTCCTCCACACCAAACTCAAAACAAACTCATTAGAGGGTTAGTGCACAATAAAAATTAACATGTTCAGAGGTGAAACAATCATTCTTAACACTTCTGGACATTGCATAAAGCTACTGGACATTAATGGATCAAAGAAATTCATCCAACATAGCAAAAGATGCAATGCGAAATGAAAGGCAGAATCTGTCAAAACAGAACAGTCCGTAAAGATGGATTTTATTGGGGCACCAGACTTGCTCAAATGAAAATGCCCAAATTGAATGAAAGTTGCGTACATATCTGAGGATCACTCACGTAAATTGGCTTAATTTTCTGAGTTACCTACAGAGAATTAGACCCAGATTCGTGACAGCAAAGAAATCTGTTTCTACGCAGTAATCCAAATCTAGTATCAACCTTTCTATCAACGACTTTACTTGGCACAACAATGCAATAAAATAAGATAAGAAGAGGTTGCTACAGTAGTAAACAACTTCCAAGACACAAATATAAAACAAAAGTACTGTAGCAAAATAAACACATGGGTTATCTCCCAAGTTCTTTCTTTATAGCCATTAAGATGGGCTCAGCAGTTTTTATGATGTACTCGCAAGAAATAGTAGTTGAAGCAAAAGAGAGCATCAAGAAGCAAATTCAAAACACATTTAAGTCTAACATGCTTCCTATGCATAGGAATCTTGTAAATAAACAAGTTCATGAAGAGCAAAGTGACAAGCATAGGAAGATAAAACAAATGTAGCTTCAAAAATTTCAGCACATAGAGAGGCATTTTAGTAACATGAAAATTTCTACAACCATATTTTCCTCTCTCATAATAACCTTCAGTAGCATCATGAGCAAACTCAACAATATAACTATCACATAAAGCATTCTTATCATGAGTCTCATGCATAAAATAATTACTCTCCACATAAGCATAATGAATTTTATTAGTTGTAGTGGGAGCAAATTCAACAAAGTAGCTATCATTATTATTCTCATCAAGTGTAGGAGGCATAGTATAATCACAACAAAATTTACTCTCCATAGTAGGTTGCACCAAAAGACCACTATCATTATAATCATCATAAATAGGAGGCAAACTATCATCAAAGAAAATTTTCTCCTCCATGCTTGGGGGACTAAAAAGATCATGAAAACCAGCTTCCCCAAGCTTAGAACTTTCTATATCATTATCAACAATGGTGTTCAAAGCGTTCATACTAATATTACTACCAGCATGCAAATAAGATTCCATAGGTTTTTTAATTTTCGCATCAAACAATCCATGTTTTAAATCAGGAAATAGAATAAGAAGCTCATTGTTGTCCATTATGCCAAACTAGTGTAAACAAGACACAAAAATATGCAATTGCAGGATCTAAGGAAATATCTCCGAGTACTTACAACGGCGAAAATAGCTTAGTAGCCGAGATCCGGAGTGTGAGTACCTTTAACCTTTCCTCCCCGGCAACGGCGCCAAAAAATAGCTTGATGTCTACGGGAGCTTCTATTCTTGTAGACAGTGTTGGGCCTCCAAGAGCAGAGGTTTGTAGAACAGCAGCAAGTTTCCCTTAAGTGGATCACCCAAGGTTTATCGAACTCAGGGAGGAAGAGGTCAAAGATATCCCTCTCATGCAACCCTGCAACCACAAAGCAAGAAGTCTCTTGTGTCCCCAACACACCTAATAGGTGCACTAGTTCGGCGAAGAGATAGTGAAATACAGGTGGTATAAATAAGTATGAGCAGTGGCAACGGCACCAGAAAATAGCTTGCTGGCGTGTAGTTGATGGTGGTAATATTGTAGCAGTAGTAACGCAGTAAAACAGTAAACAAGCAGCGATAGCAGTATTTAGGAACAAGGCCTAGGGAATAGACTTTCACTAGTGGACACTCTCAACTTTGATCACATAACAGAATAGATAGATGCATACTCTACACTCTCTTGTTGGATGATGAACACATTGCGTAGGATTACACGAACCCTCAATGCCGGAGTTAACAAGCTCCACAATTCAATGTTCATATTTAAATAACCTTAGAGTGCATGAAAGATCGACACGACTAAACCAAGTACTAACACAGCATGCACACTATCACCTTCACACTATGTAGGAGGAATAGATCACATCAATACCATCATAGCAATAGTTAACTTCATAATCTACAAGAGATCACAATCATAGCCTACGCCAAGTACTAACACGGATGCACACACTGTCACCATTACACCGTGCAGGAGGAATACAACTACTTTAATAACATCACTAGAGTAGCACATAGATAAATTGTGATACAAAACACATTGCAATCATAAAGAGATATAAATAAGCACTTCACTACGCCATTCATAACAGTGAATA
>NC_061510.1:257110214-257166586 GCF_022539505.1 Lolium rigidum
GTGGCGCCATGGAAGCAGGCCATATAGAGGCGGGCGGAAAGGAGGAAGAAGGGGATTATTAGAGCGTGTACACAGGCGAGTATAAGTACCATAGCGACGCGGCACATTTTCACCAGCGGTATGAAGCGCGCTGGCTTTGGCGTCGCCAAGCGCGCGCTCCATCACCACCGCGTCAACGCCACGGCGGCATCGCGGCACTGAGCGGCCGTGTGGCGTATCGCCGCGGGAACCTTGCGGTCGTGTGGCGCGCGGATGAGATGAGAAGCGAACGGTGGCGGCGATGAAGTATAGATCGCCGCGGACAGATCGGTGCGCCGTCGTGCGGCCGTTCTTTGCAGCCTATCTCGTCGCCAAAGATGGCGGAGGCGGCCGGGGTGGTTCGGCGGCGGCGGCGACCACGGATCGCCAGAGCGACGGGAGAAAGTTAGGGTTTGGTCACGCGTGAGAGGAAGAGAGGGAATGGAGCTGGTCGAGCCGGACCGGACCGGTCGGTTCGATCTAACCACTCGGGTTGCACCGACAGGTGGGCCGAGGGTATTTTTGCCATTTCACAATTCAATTAAAATGCATAAACTTTGGAAATGCACAATAAATATTTTATAGCTCTAAAAAAATAATTAAAAATATGAAAATAGATCAGCACAAAATTCTCTACCTAAATAAAATATCAAAAGAGGTTTTTGAAGACAATTAAGAATAAGTCTTAATTTGATGATTTAAATAATCATTTAAATCCCACATATTATTTTCAATAAAGAAAGTAAGTCCATTAATGCAATTGGACTTTAAAAACACCTTGACAACATTTCAAGGTTGTATATTACTTTAAATCAAGTATCCCTAAATTATTCTTAGTAATAACTTCCTACATAAAATAATAACGACGTCGGAAAGGGGGGAACAAACCCTAAAACTGGAATCATGCATAATTGCTTCTTTAACCATTGCCTTTATCGGACAATGATGCTATTTTTCAGAACCAGAGGACAAGGGTCAGTCCACACCATCCAACTGCAAAACTTTGCAGTGTTCAGGCAAGTTCATCACTTGCTCATGTCATTTGAGTATTTCTATCAGATTACTTGCAAAGTATTATGGTTATCACTATTGCATAAAAATCAAAACCACTACTTTCATAACTATGAATATGAGTATGTGGTGGGCAATGGAACCATGGATTGTGTTGATATGGTGGAGGTTCCATTGCACGGGTTTATATCCATCTAGGATTAAATAACAAATGTCGCCAGTGATTCTTGTGCCGTAATACCCGTGTTAACCATAATATCCGGAGTGGGACGGAGTAGTCAAAAGTGTTTCCACCTCTCGTTCATCAACGGATGCGCTTACCGTAGCAGTTGTATACGGCGGAACAACGGAGGGTGGGGATCCCATTCTAATTCCCCACGGTAAAGCATTGCTTGCCGTAGCGAGTTGTGTCTTGCGGAACAACCGGAGGGTGGGGATCCCATTCTAATTCCCCACGGTAATGCGGTCTATGATGGGTTGCAGCTACCGGCGTAGGAGTGTATGGTAGAGCCCAGCACTGTCGTCGTTGTCGGGGTCCACCCTGAAATTACGGGAATAATGGGACCGGCGTGGACCCAGGGTCGGGGCATGCAACAAAGGGTGGGTGTTCGAGGTAGCGGAGGAACATGATTGGCTAGACCTTATACCGGGCCTCACACCAAAGGAAGTGTGGACGGGAAAGCTGCCCGGTTGGCACCAAGGTTAAGATCTCTTATGGGTAAAGCAACACACCTCCGCGAGTGTAAAGAACTGTGACCTGTCACTCCCTGTTTCGGGATAAGGAACTACGAACGCGGCCGGAAAGGAGCTCCATGAAGTTCTAGTAAACCGGTGAAGGCTGACGGACATAGCTCTTTGGAATAAAAGTAATCTCTTGAAGAAATGTTTACCAAAACTTGCATTGGTATTAGACTTTACGGTCTAATATCGTAGCTAGTGCATTAAACACCTCTTATCTATAATGAACTTGTTGAGTACGCTCGTACTCATACCACTCTTAAATCCCATGCTTAGATTGTACGAGATCGTGCGGAGGAGGACTACGACAACAATGAAGGAGCCGAGATCATCGGCTATGAAGAACCAGACCTCTGCGGAGGTATCGAGGGCATAGACTACCTCATCGTCTACGGAACCGGGGAGGCTTCCGGAGGAGATCAAGCCTAAACATCTCGAGTAGTAGTAGTAGCCGAGCAGCCCGAACTCTTAGTATTTAGCTGCTCGAAGAAATAAATGTATAACTTAATGAGACTCTTATATTGTAAGCTAAGTTGGGTTCGCCTCGAACCCGGAGTATTCCTCTTAGGACCCGAGAGGAGCTCCGAGACGACATGTGTATGATATTTGTAATAATAAATGAATGAGTTATGGACCTGCTATGTTCTGTTGTACTACTCTGAGGGATGTAATATTTGCGGAATGGTACTTCGTGAATGTTATATCAACGACTGGCATACTACAACATGCAGTGGTATGCAGGGTCACCACAGTTGGTATCAGAGCCAAAGCTTTGACCTTAGGTTGGAACCTAGTAAATGGGACCGAACGTTAGGAGTCAAATAGGACTAGTAAAGAATTCTCTAAAAATATGGTGTATATTCAATTGAGAATAAAACAATCATATCTTTTAGTGCGGTAATTCTTTATTATCTCTATTATGATGCATTATTATTAATCTCATAATCTTTCTATTTCTACAGACCAACATGGCAAGTTCACGTCCGGACGAAACGTGAAGGTGATGGATTCCATACTGAGTGAATACGAAGGAGGACTTGCAGATATTCTACGGGCCATGTTACTTGAATTTGGGTCTGATCCCCAGATTCAAGTAAAGAAATACATGTACTATGATGGTACTGTATTGGCCAAGTGTAGGGTAGGGCTACGACTTCCCGAATCTTTGGGAATGAGCGTAGTAATGCCAGCAGGGGAAGCCCGAACTATGAACACAGCCTACCATATAGCCGTTATGAGAGCCATAACCGATATTCGGGAGCATAAGACGAAAGAGCTTATGGGTTCCGAATTCACACACATTCCTCATATGGAGGAGGACGATGATCCCATGCTGAACCATTTCAAATATGCCAAAAGCAAACCAGCAGAAGCAGCAAAATATATGGACAATAGCCGCAACTTATTATCATTGTTCTTTCAATTGAACCGTCATTTGGCGGGAGCAATTGATACAATGCTAGAGGAGTTTACTGAACCCAAGGAGGAGACTAAAGGGAAGGAACCTATGGAGAATGAGGTGCACACACCAGTCTACTCAGCTGGTGACTATATCAGTATAGATCCTTTTGAGCGTGAAGCTACACTGTTACACCGGGAACTATACGGGAAGTTCCTATTGGGGATATGAGGGTGGAGAGGAATCCGGGAACAATCAGCGTTCCGTGACTCCGATAGAAAACTCCACGGGTTGGCGTTGGGGGTCTGATACGGGAACTCATAGTACCACAACGTATTATGATGGGGAGATGAATGAAGATGCCACGACCCAGCACCAGAGTTATCCGTGGAATGAGGAGGAAGTTGGGGGGTATCCGACACAGGTTGAGTCGGATACGAATGTAGGTAATACCTACGGTGTAGGTACAGGGGAGTACACCCGATGGGTGGACTACGATGCACTGAATGATCAGTTCGTGAACACTGATTTCTCCCTAGGATCATCATCGGATTCCGACTACCAGCCAACGGGGAGACCTTATGTTCCAGGTTTTGTCAGGAGGACGACACGTTCGACCGGATGGAAGCCTGGAATGTATCGGGAGTGAAGATCGTCTAGAGACTACCAAGGGAAGCAAAGCTACAATACACAAGTACCACGTGTATTGTAGAGTGTAATATTTTGTAGAAATTTGTATATATACTTTAATAAGTGAGTTTGCATACTCACATCGACTTGAGTATTGTAATAAGACCACTTAAGTATGTAAATTTATGGTATATGTTTTGTATGATTTGGATTTGCTTCTTGATTTCCATTGCGTGACTAGTTACTGTGCACAATGTTGAGCTCGGAAAACTTGCGCATGGAGTAATTATGAGTATCATCTTGTGTTGCGAGAACTAGGGGGTTATGTCGGGAGCGTTAGGAGAGGAGACCGAAGCGCGGCGCATGGAGCGCGAAGCAAAACAAAAGGAAGAGGTCGACGAAGCAGCCGATGAATCGATTTCCACCACCACCACCCATGACGCGGCGAGAATTTCATTCGGTACATGCGAGATGGTGGAAGAGAGACAACGTGTCACGTTGGAGCAGCGAGAATAAATTCTTCCAGGAGCTGCTGCAACAGAACAGAGTAGAGAGACCCGAGAATCGAGGAGTCACCTTAGCAGACTTCCAGAACACCAAGCCTATATCTTTCGCATACGCGCCAGAGCCAATGGACGCGGAAGATTGGCTTATGGATACTGAGCGAAAGCTCAATACTGTTGGATGTAACGACCAAGAGAAGGTTCGCTATGCTACCCATCTGTTGTGTGGACCTGCCGCATCATGGTGGGATAACATTGTAGCCGTTTACCCGGCGGGAAAGGTATTTACATGGGAGGAGTTTACAAGGAAGTTCAGGGAATCCAATGTCCCTGAAAGTATTGTGGAACTGAAGCGTCGAGAATTTGAAAGTCTCGAGCAGAAGGACAAGGCCATCCTGACCTATGTCAGGGAATTCTCCAAGTTGTCTCGGTATGCAGTGGAAGAAGTCAATACCGAGGACAAGAAGAAGAAGAGGTTTCTGAGGGGGTTAAGTCCCCAGTTCAAGGTACAACTCCGTATGATAAGAGCGACGGAATTCCAAGAGTTGGTGGATGCAGCCATCACTCTTGAAGATGACTTCAAACAACTGCAAGATGAGAAGAGGAAGAAGGCCAAGTTTGAGCCTAAGAGGTTTGTTAGCAACAAGCCTAATACCAGCTTGAGTTTCAAGCCCAGATTCAACAACAACAACAACAGCAACTACTACGGTAGTAGGAAGAACCAAGCATTCCAGTCTGCAAATCAAATAGTTTGCAGAAGCTGTGGATTCACTGGACATATTGCCAAGGATTGCAAGAAGCCAAAGATTATATGCTTTGGTTGTCGCCAGGAGGGGCACATGCTGAAGGACTGCCCCAAGAGAAACACCGGAGGAGGTCAATCTGGAGGAGGAGGAAACCGAGGAGGAAACACCGGAGGGAACTGGAAGAATAAGAAGCCCTTCGGCAAGCTAAACTGCACCAGCTTGGAGGAGGTGGTGAACTCCGATCAGGCGGTGATAGATACGCTCCAGATACTCACTCATCCTGGCAAAGTACTTTTTGATACCGGTGCAACTACATCATTCATTTCTCAACAATTCGTCATCAAACATGGAATTAGTTGCACTAAGTTAGATACACCCATAACCATACTTTACGCGGGGAACGATAGTAGTAACCCATACCAAACAAAAACAAGTCATCATGATCAATAAGTGCGCGTTTGACGCGGACACTGTTCATTTTACCGATGAAGGACATTGATGTCATTCTTGGTATGAACTGGTTGGAAGCTAATGGAGCATTGATCGACTGTGTGAACAAGACGGTATCTTTGAAAAGCCCCGATGGAAGTAGAATGATCTACCAAGGCGACAAACATACACAAATTGAAGTGGAGCTACAACTGAACAGCATGAAGGAGGTGAAGCTAGAGGATATACCTGTAGTAAATGAATTCCGGGATGTATTTCTGCGGAATTACCAGTATGCCACCGGATAGGGAGATAGAATTCACTATCGACCTAATTCCGAGAACAACACCGATTGCTAAGGCACCATACAAGATGGGGCCCAAGGAGTTGAAAGAACTTAAGGAGCAATTGGATGATTTGGAACAGAAAGGATTTATTCAAGAAAGTGTTTCACCATGGGGATCACCTGTGATTTTCGTGGATAAAAGAGATGGAGGAAGAAGGATGTGCGGAGATTACAGGAATCTGAACAACGTCACAATCAAGAACAAGTACCCACTTCCAAGAATACAAGATCTATTTGATCAAGTTAGAGGCGCGGGAGTCTTTTCCAAAATTGATCTAAGATCCGGTTATCACCGAGATAAAGATCAAGAAGGAAGACGTTCGAAAAGCTGCCTTTGTTTCAAGGTATGGACATCATGAATACCTTGTAGTGCCATTTGGATTAACCAATGCCCCAACAATTTTCATGAATCTCATGAATAAGATTTTCATGCCATGTCTAGACAAGTTCGTCATCGTATTTATCGATGATATCTTGATCTATTCCAAAGATAAAGCTGAACATGCTTGAACATCCGAAGATAGTGTTGCAAACACTAAGAGAACATCAACTTTATGCCAAGTTCAGCAAGTGTGAATTTTGGCTAGATCAAGTAAAATTCCTTGGTCATGTCATTAGTAAAGATGGAATCGCTGTTAACCCGAGCAAGGTAGCAGCAGTTCTAGAATGGGAAGCACCCAAGACTGTCAAAGAGATCCGAAGATTCCTAGGAATGGCAGGATATTACCGGAGGTTCATTGAAGGATTCTCCAAAATAGCAGGACCAATGACGAAGTTGTTAAGGAAGAACACACCATTCGTGTGGTCGGATGA
Organism: Lolium rigidum; assembly: GCF_022539505.1. Classification (NCBI taxonomy): domain Eukaryota; kingdom Viridiplantae; phylum Streptophyta; class Magnoliopsida; order Poales; family Poaceae; genus Lolium; species Lolium rigidum. The sequence continues at coordinate 257,116,848 of NC_061510.1, forward strand.
GTGTGAGAAGAGTTTTCGGACTCTAAAAGAGAAACTCACCACGAGCACCGGTGTTAGCGGTTCTCGAAGTTGGCAAGGATTACACCGTGTATTGTGATGCATCCAAGCATGGATTGGGTTGTGTACTCATGCAAGATCGGAAGGTAATATCTTATGGATCGAGGCAACTCAGACCTCATGAAGTGAATTATCCAACACATGATTTAGAATTAGCAGCAGTTGTTTTTGCACTCAAAACATGGAGACATTTCCTTTATGGAGCCAAGTGTGAGCTCTATACAGATCATAAGAGTCTCAAATACTTCTTCACTCAAAAGGAACTCAACATGAGGCAGAAAAGATGGTTAGAATTAATCAAGGATTATGATTTGACCATCAATTATACTCCAGGGAAGGCTAATGTTGTAGCGGATGCTTTGAGTAGAAAGAGCACTGGAGGAGTGGAACAAGAGTTATCACCAGAATTGAAAAAGGAAATAAGTCAAGCCCAAATACAACTTTGGGAGAAAGAAGCTCATGAAGGACTATCGGCTTTACAAGTAGCCGATGAGCTAAATGTCAACCTGAAGAATGAGATAATGATGGGTCAGTTGGACGATCCATTCATCGTGGAGGAGATGAGAAGGATAGATGAAGGAAGACCATCGGAATTTAATCGAGGAGAATCGGGATCATTATGGTTCCGAGAAAAGAATTTGTGTTCCGGATATTGCTGAAATCAAGGAAGTAATACTCCGGGAAGCCCATCAAACACCATACTCCATCCATCCGGGAAGTACGAAGATGTACATGGATCTAAAGGAGCTATTACGGTGGAACAACATGAAGAGAGAAATAGCACAATATGTGGCGGAATGCCATACCGCCAAAGAGTGAAGGTTGAGCATCGGAGTCCGGCAGGGAAATTACAACCTTTACCTATTCCAGAATGGAAATGGGAGGAGATAGGAATGGATTTTATCACCGGACTACCTATGACCAATAAAAAGAAGGACATGATTTGGGTAATCGTGGACCGGTTGACGAAAAGTGCACATTTCTTAGCGGTAAACCAGCAAGATAAAGGAGAGAAACTCATCGATCTTTACATCAAAGAGATCGTGAGTAAACATGGAGTGCCCAAGAAGATCGTGTCGGATCGAGGATCCGTATTCACGTCAGCATTCTGGAAGCAACTACACGAAGCTTTAGGATCCAAGTTGGATTATAGTACCGCCTATCATCCTCAGACAGGTGGACAAACGGAGAGAACTAACCAGATTTTAGAAGATATGCTTAGGGCTTGTGCCCTAGACTTCGGAGGATCATGGGAGGAGCACTTGCCACTAGCAGAGTTTTCATACAATAATAGCTATCAAAGCAGCATCAAGATGGCACCATTTGAAGCTCTGTATAGAAGGAAGTGTAGATCATCGATATGTTGGTATGAAGCCGGAGCAAGCAAGGAGTTCAACCCTGATTATGTTAAGGAAAAGCAACATATCATTGACATTATAAGAGATAGACTGAAGATAGCCCAGAGCCGGCAAAAGAGTTACGCAGATCAGAAGAGAAGAACATGGGAGCCACAAGTTGGAGACATGGTATATCTCAAAGTGAGCCCGATGAAAGGACTTCAGAGGTTTGGAGTAAAAGGAAAGCTAAGCCCTAGGTACATCGGACCTTTTAAGATTTTGAGTCAAAACCGAGGGTTAGCCTTCGAATTGGAACTACCGGGAAGGTTATCTCAGGTTCACAACGTATTCCATGTGTCGCAACTCAGAAAATGTTTGAAGACCCCAGATGAACCAGTATCACATGAAGAGCTCGAGTTACAACCAGATTTGACTTACATCGAGAAGCCAGCCAAGATTCTCGAGGAGAGCTGGAAACAACTCAGAAATAAAGCTATCAAGTACTGCAAGATACAATGGAAGCATCATCCCGAGAGGGAAGCCACCGGGAAAAGGAAGAAGACTCGAGGAAAACATACCCCGAACTCGTTCGGGTATTACAACCACAACTTCGGGACGAAGTTTTCTTTAAGGGGAAAGGCTGTAATGTCCCGGGTTTAGAGGCGATCGAGGGGTAGATTTTAGAAAGGGATGTGCATTGCATTGTAATTTACGGGGAAATTTCGCGCTTTTAAAACAAAGCGCATTGAAGGGGAACAGGTTTCTCTCTCGACACCTTACGGGGTTAGGGTTTCGAGAGTGCGACAAACTTGCTCTTACTTCAACTAAGCTAGGGTTTTGGAGAAGAGAGAAGGGATGTTGCATCACAAATCTTAAGTTGCATGATTGAAATTACAAATTAAGTTGCTTGATTGAATTCAAACCTAAAGTTGAATTTGAATTTCAAATTCAAACATCAAATTGTTATCTCATAATTCAAACTTGAGATAATTCAATCAAACAATTATAAGTAATTAAGAATATAAATAGTAAAACAACTATATAAAAGCTCATTAAGGAAAACTTGGAGCTTTATTGATAATCACACACATAATACATTGTCTTTACAATATTCAGAATTGAATTATTGAATTACAACACATTACAAGAATTGAAGAAATAGAAAAATTAAAAGGAAAATTACAAGTTATCTAAATATCCTAAATACTACAAGAACATCTTCACTTGATCTTGGACTTGATGATCTTCTGGATCATCTTGATCAATTACTTGATACCTGCACACAAACACAAAGAAAATAAAACAAGTGTTATGCCAAGTGGCATAGCCACTTGGCAGGTTAGCAAAGCAAATGGAAAAGGAGAGGATATGACACAAGGATCGCCGAGCTGATCCTCTCTCAACGAACCAAGTGCACAGCACTTGCACACACACACACCTAGGCAGCACACAAGGCTTTGTGCATGCAGCACACCACACACACAAGCCTGGTGAGTCACCAAAATGGAGCCGAGGCCTCGTTGTCGACCGAGAGATGCAAGGTGGAGATCATATATAACCTTCTCTGAGCTAAACCCTAACCATTGCCATCGACAGCAACTCCACAAGGGTAAGCACACCAAGAACAACAAGAACGAGTGAACAGCTAGAGCTGTTTCAACCTATTCCATAATCACCGAGAATCAAAGCAAGCATCGAAGGTTTGCAAGGAGGAGCGAGGGCAAGCAAACCAAAATCCATCCGGAAGCAAATCCTCTACACCAACAACTTATTTCTAGGAGCTGGAGTGAGGTATACCACACAAAAGCCTGAGCAAGATCATGTCTTGCTCATAAATAAGCATGTGCATCAATCACACACAAGCAAAAGGGTGTGATTACCCTGTGTGCATCATCATTTGGTGATCAAACCATTTGATGTCGCAAAAAGGGAATTAAACCAGAAGAAATCATCCCAGGGAAGCAATGGTCAAACCCATTGTGTTAACACTGAGGTAAACCAAAGAATCCAGCAAGGGAAAGATTCACATCTAGCCTACCCAACTCACCTAGCACTACATGGTTTGCTAACCATCAGACAAATAGGCAACTTGTGCCTATTCTAGTTTGTCAACAGCAAAGAGCACTGGAAATCCAACAAGGATTGCCCGGTGATGCATCCACAAAGCCACAACAAGCCACAGAGAGGGGGAGCTACCCATGACAGCATCAAAGAGCTGCCAGGGCCACCTCAACCCATAACCAACACCTTAAGCCACCACATCATCACCCAGTAGGGTTCAGTAGTGGGCTAGGGTACCCAACCAGTGGTTGGCATCCATCTAGCCCTAACAAATTCATTGAAATGATCATCACTGCAAGCAGTTCACATCATTTATCCATCTAATAAAGCAAGCTAATACAGATAAATGAACTACACAAGTAATCAAAGCACCAGAGTCTTGCCGATGATCTAATGGATCATTGCAAGCATCAACTGATGCTTGAACAAGCACCATCACACACCAGGCCAAGCCTGTGTGATGCACACACAACACACAGAGAGCAACAGTGAGGCACAGACATGAAACAACATCTCTCACAAGCAATTGATGATCATATGATCATCAGAGTTTACTAGCACTGGTTACAGATGGCTATAACTAAGCATATTCATGAAATTAAGCACAAGATATAGCACACCGGGGCACCGGCACTTGCCAAAGGCAAGGATCATGCATCATGATCAAGCCAGAGGCAGGTGGATGTATCCACAGGAGAGGCAGGAGCAAGATAGCAGCAGCAGTAACAATTAAAAATTGAGCACAACACCACAGTAAGCTCATGAGCTAGGGCTCGTGAATTGCAACAACAACTGATAAAGAAGAACATCACAAGCGCATCCATGGCGAATAATGGCAGCAGCATACACGAGAGCAGGCATCATAGCAAGCAGCACAAGCGCATCCATGGCTAGCACGGGCTAGCAAGGGCGCAACAGCAGCGCATCAGCACGGCAGGCATCTCCATGGGAGAGGCAGGCCAACCCCTAGAGCAGAGCACAGAGAAGGAGGAAGGAGGGGATTATTGGAAGCGTGTACCTGGAGCAGAGCACCGGCGTGCCATGGCGGCACGGCGGCACAGGCCACCCACGGCAGCGCCAAGCCGCGCCTGGCCTGGCGTCGCCAAGCGCGCGCGCTCCATCACCACCGCGTCAACGCCACGGCGGCATCGCAGCACCTGAGGCGCCGGCGAGTGGCGTATCGCCGCGGAACCTTGCGGTCGTGTGACGCAGATGAGATGAGGGCGAACGGTGGCGGCGATGAAGTATAGATCGCCGCGGACAGATCGGTGCGCCGTCGTGCGGCCGTTCTTTTGCAACCTATCTCGTCGCCAGAGATGGCCGGAGGCGGCCGAGGTAATTCGGCGACGGCGGCGGCGACCACGGATCGCCAGAGCGACGGGAGAGAGTTAGGGTTTGGTCACGCGTGAGAGGAAGAGAGGGGAATGGAGCTGGTCGAGCCGGACCGGACCGGTCGGTTCGATCTAACCATCGGGTTGCACCGACAGGTGGGCCCAGGGGTATTTTTGCCATTTCACAATTCAATTAAAATGCATAAACTTTGGAAATGCACAATAAATATTTTATAGCTCTAAAAAAATAATTAAAAATATGAAAATAGATCAGCATAAAATTCTCTACCTAAATAAAATATCAAAAGAGGTTTTTGAAGACAATTCAGAATAAGTCTTAATTTGATGATTTTAATAATCATTTAAATCCCACATATTATTTTCAATAAAGAAAGTAAGTCCATTAATGCAATTGGACTTTAAAAACACCTTGACAACATTTCAAGGTTGTATATTACTTTAAATCAAGTATCCCTAAATTATTCTTAGTAATAACTTCCTACATAAAATAATAACGACGTCGGAAAGGGGGAACAAACCCTAAAACTGGAATCATGCATAATTGCTTCTTTAACCATTGCCCTTATCGGACAATGATGCTATTTTTCAGAACCAGAGGACAAGGGTCAGTCCACACCATCCAACTGCAAAACTTTGCGGTGTTCGGGCAAGTTCATCACTTGCTCATGTCATTTGAGTATTTCTATCAAATTACTTGCAAAGTATTATGGTTATCACTATTGCATAAAAATCAAAACCACTACTTTCATAACTATGAATATGACTATGTGGTGGGCAATGGAACCATGGATTGTGTTGATATGGTGGAGGTTCCATTGCACGGGTTTATATCCATCTAGGATTAAACAACAAATGTCGCCAGTGATTCTTGTGCCGTAATACCTGTGTTAACCATAAGATCCGGAGTGGGACGGAGTAGTCAAAAGTGTTTCCACCTCTCGTTCATCAACGGATGCGCTTACCGTAGCAGTTGTATCTAGCGGAACAACCGGAGGGTGGGGATCCCATTCTAATTCCCCACGGTAAAGCATTGCTTGCCGTAGCAGTTGTGTCTTGCGGAACAACCGGAGGGTGGGGATCCCATTCTAATTCCCCACGGTAATGCGGTCTATGATGGGTTGCGGCTACCGGCGTAGGAGTGTATGGTAGAGCCCGAGCACTGTCGTCGTGGTCGGGGTCCACCCCGAAATTACGGGAATAATGGGACCGGCGTGGACCCAGGGTCGGGGCATGCAACAAAGGGTGGGTGTTCGAGGTAGCGGAGGAACATGATTGGCTAGACCTTATACCGGGCCTCACACCGAAGGAAGTGTGGACGGGAAAGCTGCCCGGTTGGCACCAAGGTTAAGATCTCTTATGGGTAAAGCAACACACCTCTGCGAGTGTAAAGAACCGTGACCTGTCACTCCCTGTTCCGGGATAAGGAACTGCGAACGCGGTCGGAAAGGAGCTCCATGAAGTTCTAGTAAACCGGTGAAGGCTGACGGACATAGCTCTTTGGAATAAAAGTAATCTCTTGAAGAAATGTTTACCAAAACTTGCATTGGTATTAGACTTTCTGGTCTAATATCGTAGCTAGTGCATTAAACACCTCTTACCTATAATGAACTTGTTGAGTACGCTCGTACTCATACCACTCTTAAATCCCATGCTTAGATTGTCTGAATCGTCTGGAGGAGGACTACGACAACAATGAAGGAGCCGAGATCATCGGCTATGAAGAACCGGACCTCTCGGAGGTATCGAGGGCGTAGACTACCTCATCGTCTACGGAACCGGGGAGACTTCCGGAGGAGATCAAGCCTAAACATCTCGAGTAGTAGTAGTAGCCGAGCAGCCCGAACTCTTAGTATTTAGCTGCTCGAAGAAATAAATGTATAACTTAATGAGACTCTTATATTGTAAGCTAAGTTGGGTTCGCCTCGAACCCAGGAGTATTCCTCTTAGGACCCGAGAGGAGCTCCGAGACGACATGTGTATGATATTTGTAATAATAAATGAATGAGTTATGGACCTGCTATGTTCTGTTGTACTACTCTGAGGGATGTAATATTTGCGGAATGGTACTTCGTGAATGTTATATCAACGACTGGCATACTACAACATGCAGTGGTATGCAGGGTCACCACAAATCGGCCTTGTATACAAAGTTTGGGCTAGTTTGCCCGTGTATCTGTAAATATAGTAGGATACGTGTCGGTTAGATAGAATCTGGCTCGTGCACGGTTGGGATTATTCCCACGTTAGAAAGTCCACGAACTATAAATATGTATCTAGGGTTTCTGAAATAAACAACAATCACGTTCACCACAAACCAATCTAGGCGCATCGCCAACTCCCTTGTCTCGAGGGTTTCTTCCGGGTAAGCATCATGCTGCCTAGATCGCATCTTGCGATCTAGGCAGTACACGTTTATTCGCTGTTCATGCGTTGCTCGTGCTGAAGCCTTGTTGATGGCGAGCAACGTGGTTATCATAGATGTGTTAGGGTTAGCATTGTTTCACCGTATCATATGCTTTCGTCCGTGCAACCCTTAGACGTCTAGCCGCCCTTACACCTATCTTAGGTGTAAGGGCGGCGCCTCGCTTGATCATTATTTAGTAGATCCGATCCGTTATGATTGCTCCTTGATCTTCAAGGATTAGTTTAATATCTGCATAGTTAGGCCTTACAAACGGGTTGAAGGATCCAGTGGCACGTAGGGTGTAGTTTGCTAGCCCTAGACAGGATGTTCCGGGGATCAACTTCATGTTGGTTTTTAGGCCTTGTCTAGGGTCAGCTTATGATCACCGTGCGTGGCCGCCAGGCTCAATCACGCGTAGGATGTTCCGATTATGTGGTGAAAACCCTAAATCGTAGTAGGTCGTTTTAGCTTTATTTTGATCAAGCAGGACCACCATGTGATCGTGCACCTCGTACGAATCATGGGTGGATCGGCTCCTTGAGCCGATTCACGAGAAAACCCGAGAGCCGATCGAGGCTCGTATTTAATGTTTACGTGTATGCCATGCAGGAAACTAAGCGAGGCAAATCCATCACCTTCCTGACCAGGTATAGGCCAGGTGGCACGCCCTTGCACCAGCATCGGACGTGCGTGCCGAGTCTTTGCGGGCCGTCGCTCGAGGGACCAGGACCAGCCGCAGTCCTGGGAGTCTCCCGGCTCTACTGTGTTGCCCGTCGCTGCTCGCCGGTGGGTTTCTGACCGCAACAAAGAGTTCATGCTAATAACATTGCTACAACTACTTTGTAAACAAAGTTCCATGGGTTTTTTAATTTTCTCTTCAAACACCTCATGTCCTAACTCAAGATAAATACTATAAAGATCTCTAATTTTTGTTGTTGTTTTCCATTAAGCCTAACTAGTGAAATCTCACAACTTAGTATTTTCAGGAGTATTCATTTTAGCAGTAGTAAATAAAGCAAACTAGATAAAGTAAATGCAAGTAACTAATTTTTTTTGTGTTTTTGATATAGAGAGCAAGACAGTAAATAAAGTAAAACTAGCAACTAATTTTTTTGTGTTTTTTGATTAAGTGCAGCAAACAAAGTAGTAAATAAAATAAAGCAAGACAAAAACAAAGTAAAGAGATTGGAAGTGGAGACTCCCCTTGCAGCGTGTCTTGATCTCCCCGGCAACGGCGCCAGAAAAGTGTTGCTGGCGTGTAGTTGACGTGGGAGTTAGAAATCTTTGTGGTGTAGCTTTTCTTCAGTTCCCCGGCAACGGCGCCAGAAAAGTCTTGATGCGCGTAGATGACACGTCCGTTGGGAACCCCAAGAGGAAGGTGTGATGCGCATAGCAGTAAGTTTTCCCTCAGTAAGAAACCAAGGTTTAATCGAACCAGTAGGAGTCAAGAAGCACGTTGAAGGTTGATGGCGGCGGAGTGTAGTGCGGCGCAACACCAGGGATTCCGGCGCCAACGTGGAACCCGCACAACACAATCACGTAACTTTGCCCCAACGTAACAGCGAGGTTGTCAATCTCACCGGCTTGCTGTAAACAAAGGATTAGATGTATAGTGTGGAAGATGATGATTTTTTGCGAAGAACAGTAAAGAACAATTGCAGCAAATTGTATTTCAGATGTAAAGAATAGGACGGGGGCCACAGTTCACTAGCGGTGTCTCTCCCATAAGATAACAGATGTTGGGTGAACAAATTACAGTTGGGCAATTGACAAATAAAGAAGGCATAACAATGCACATACATATATCATGATGAGTACTATGAGATTCAATCAGGGCATTACGACAAAGTACATAGACCGCTATCCAAGCATGCATCTATGCCTAAAAAGTCCACCTTCGAGTTATCATCCGAACCCCTTCCAGTATTAAGTTGTAAACAACAGACAATTGCATTAAGTATGGTGCGTAATGTAATCAACAGAAATATCCTTAGACAAAGCATCGATGTTTTATCCCTAGTAGCAACATCACATCCACAACCTTAGAACTTTCTGTCACTATCCCAGATTTAATGGAGGCATGAACCTACTATCGAGCATAAATACTCCCTCTTGGAGTCACAAGTATCAACTTGGCCAGAGCCTCTACTAGCAACGGTGAGCATGCAAGAACATAAATAACATATATGATAGATTGATAATCAACTTGACATAGTATTCAATATTCATCGGATCCCAACAAACACAACATGAAGGATTACAAATAGATGATCTTGATCATGATAGGCAGCTCACAAGATCTAACATGATAGCACAATGAGGAGAAGACAACCATCTAGCTACTGCTATGGACCCATAGTCCAGAGGTGGACTACTCACACATCGATCCGGAGGCGATCATGGCGATGAAGAGACCTCCGGGAGATGATTCCCCTCTCCGGCAGGGTGCCGGAGGCGATCTCCTGAATCCCCCGAGATGGGATTGGCGGCGGCGGCTTCTCTGGAAGGTTTTCCGTATCGTGGCTCTCGGTACTGGGGTTTTCGCGACGAAGACTTTAAGTAGGCGGAAGGGTAGGTCAAGGGGCGACGCGAGGGGCCCACACAACAGAGCCGCGCGGCCAGGAGGTGGGCCGCGCCGCCCTGGCGTGTCGCCGCCTCGTCGCCCCACTTCGTTTCCCTTTCGGTCTTCTGGAAGCTTCGTGGAAAAATAGGACACTGGGCGTTGATTTCGTCCAATTCCGAGAATATTTCCTTACTAGGATTTGTGAAACCAAAAACAGCAGAAAACAACAACTGGCTCTTCGGCATCTCGTCAATAGGTTAGTGCCGGAAAATGCATAATAATGACATATAATGTGTATAAAACATGTGAGTATCATCATAAAAGTAGCATGGAACATAAGAAATTATAGATACGTTTGGGACATATCATATTCCAATGTCCAATCCCATCTTTCCCCTGCACATATTTAGGCATGCCCCTCTTTGACCGGAAACTCCGCAAAGGGGACCACTAGCTAACCATTGACAATCTCGCAGGCAAAGTCAAAGGATGGAACAAGAGACACTTCTTTTTGGCCGCAAGACTGATGCTTATGAAGCATGTGCTCTCGACGATGCATGTATTCCAATTGCTTGTGATTGAGCTGCCGGCTTAGTTGATGAAAGCCATTGACAAGCTAAGTGGACGTTTTCTTTGGAATAATGATGAAACTACAAGTGGTGCAAAGTGCTTGGTCAGGTGAGAGGGCCTCAGAATCTCTGATTTGGAAGCCAATGGTATCGCTTTGGGTATAATATGGCTTTGGGAAAGCTAAATTGATAAATCATGGCTCAGTCTCCGCAATGCCATACATGATCGCACGTGTACTCTTCAATGCAACAGTTCAGTACAACCTAGGGGATGGGAAGAAAATAAGCTTCTGACATGATCCCTGGCCTTGATGGTATAAGCTTGGCCTCTCGTGCATCGACCTTGTTCAAGCATTACACGCACGAAATGAAACTTAACTATCAGACAATTTAAGCGTGACTTGCCACAGAACACACTTCACCAATTTATCAACATATGTGAGACAGTTGCAGATATTCAGCTACAACATGATGTTCTGAACACGGTCACATATCGCCTGACTATGGATGGTACCTACTCATCCACTTCAGCGTAAACGGTCCAATTTGAAGGTTGTACGAGATTTTTATTCTGAGAAATCATTTGGAATAGGCAAGCCCCTCTAAATTGTTGGATGTTTTCTTGGCTAGCAATCTCCAGAAATTCTATACCGTTGACTATCTGGAGAAGAGAATTTGTTCACACAATGTATCTTGTGTGCTCTGCTTAACCGAGCAGGCAACTGCAGCCCACTTCCTTGCTACATGTCCAGTCACCACCAAAATTTGGGAGACGTGGTGCTCACCATAGCCTAGCTTCCCCTCAATCTGGCTCCCAGCCTGGATATGCCAAAGCTGGAAACATGGATGTTCTCCACCTTACAAGCACAACTGATAGATAAACACAAGCACTAGACAACTCTAGTCTAGCTCACTGGGTGGACAATTTGGAAAGAGCGCAATGGCATATTTTTTCAAAGCTCGGCCGCTTCGCTAAGTCGGATACATGCTTGCATATTGTAGGAAGCAAAGATCTGAAGTGTTGAAGGAAGGTCACCAACTAGTGAGCTACTTCATAGACCAAGAGAACCCAACTGACTACCTGTGTTGATAAGGGGAAACCTAGCAGATCCTCCTAGTTGTTGCCCGATCTTTCACAGCGAGAACACGGGGTAGTAAATCCTCCCAACAACGCGATGAACGCAGCCTAGAGAAGAGGGAACGAATCCAGCAAGCAACGGATCGATGAACGATACGCCTCAAACCTTGAGCTAGACAATCCTTGATGAACACAAGAACCTTCGAAGTAGATATAATAGATAAACGGCAGCGCCGTACCCCCGGAGGGATGATACACGTGAACACACGCAATGGGGTAAACCCTAATTTTTAGTCTAAACTTGTCTCCCCCTAAACCCTAGCCGTCCCTCCACCTTATATGAGGGGGTGGTGGCCGGCTAGCCCTTGTGGGCCTCCCTAACTTGGTTTGGACATGCCCAAACCAAAACTGACTCAACTTATTAAAAACGCTAATTGGCCCACATATGACCATTACATAAACTAAGATAATTAAGCTGGTGGAGTCCTGAATCTGGGCTCCACATAGGCCTCCATGCCCGCATCATCCTCCCCCCTTCAAGAAGCGTTGTCCCCAACGCGTGAGGGTCTTCTGGAAAAGGTGACGTGATATGAACATGACACGTCCTCCTCGCCGTCCTCAAGTCTTGCTTGCCTTCCACACCACATCCTCCCTCGCAGCCTGCTTGACTTGATACAACACTTGATGCCTTCTTTATTCTCCACATGAGCTTGGGCTTCGGCACCAATATGTTCCTCTTGCGAGGTTTTGATGGACCCTTGTGTCGCTGCACATGACCCCGCACAAGATGTGTAATTCCTGGGCCACATAGATGTCTCACACGTCCATCCTTGCCTCGATGCATCCGTGGTGTCGCGGAAAACTCGACTGCATTACTCCTAGCACGGTAGTGCCGCTGCCCACTGTCTCCACTGACGCGCTTGCCTCCCACTCCTCCCACGCGCACCTGCACCATATGTACTGAAACATCATCAGCACAAACATCATCAGTCTGCATACTAGCATCAACACAAACTGGAACTGTAGCACATGCTGCAACATCCACATCAACAACAAGTGTAGCTTCATCCGGCTTGTCACCAACAAGAACTGGCTTGTCATCTACGAGCATGGCTGAAACATCACCAACATCGATGCTCGGAACATCATGCACCTCTTGCTGCACTTTAGGCTTGTGCAACTTCTCCTTACGCACCACTAACTCCACATCGGACTTGATATGATCATCATCCATAGGCTTCAAAGTCCGCTGTTTGCCACCATGCATAAAAGAATATGTATTTGCTCTCCCAGCATGTGTCACATTACGATCATACTGCCATGGACGCCCAAGTAGCAATCTGCACACCTCCAATGGCAACACATCGCACTCTATCTCATCAACATACTCATCAAATGTAAATGGCACACGCACCTTGTGAGTAATTTTCAGCATACCACAACTATTCAACCACTCAAGACGCTTAGGTTCAGGAAGACGCCATGTAGACAACCCTAATGCTGCCACCATCGCCTTGCTAATTCCATTAGTACAGCTACCACCATCAATCATCAACTTGCAAGCCTTGCCCTTGATAATGCACTGAGTCTGAAACAAACTCCACCGCTAACCCTTGTCAACTGTCTTGCAAGCATCATCTTGAACCTTCTTGAGTTTCATATTCAGCCCGCTCAATGGTACATCCTCCTCAACAGTCACAGTAGTGCTCTTGGTATCAGAGCCAGGTTTCCTCTCCTCAGTGACTGTCTGTACTGGAACAACCTACTCCACGGTAGTGTTAGAGCACACCACCTCCTTTGTAGGAGACGGAACAGACATAGCCATAGCTTCCTTGGAACATAGCTACGACCTCGTGCCAACCTCAACCGTCGGTGACACAACCCGAAGTGGTTGTTTGAGGGTCTTCACATGCACTGTAGGCTTGTTACCAAACACAAAACACGCACGTAAGAATGCCCGAAAATCAAACCAAGTTGCAGACATAATGCCCTTCACACGCATCTCCTTGTTCCACCAAGTGTGTATATCTTCATCCACACGTCGAACAGCAAGTGCCAACCGTGTAGAACCATCCAAGAACTCATAATCGCCACACCTTTGCAAACCCTGGGCTTCCCATGAAAATCACCAGGAAATGAGTGCACCGCGGAAGAATGCGGAAGTGTAAGTCTGGACGATTGCGCTGAACTGAAAACAGGCCGATCCGGCCCAGCAGCCGGTTGAACCGGGCTGGTGGCCGGTTGGTCCGGCCTAGCAGCCGGTCTGACCGGTCTGGGTACCGGTTGGTCCGGTCCAGTGGCCGGTTTGACCGGGCGGCTGACCGGCCGAACGCGCAGAGGCCCCTGGACATCCATCCGGTTGGCACCGGCATGGGAGCCGGTTTTGGCCAGGACGGCCGGTTGTAGGGTCGGTCCGACCGGGACCTGGGCCGACTGGGCCGTTCCTAGAGCTGGTTGACCAGGCCTGGCACCGGATGGGGTCCGAAAAAACATCTTCTTCCCCGATTCCAAACTCGAAAATTCGCGATTCTGGCGGCAGAAACTGCCCGAAACACTGGCAAAACCTCGCCCAAACAGCTCCAAACTTCCTCCAACTCAACCTCCTTTGACCGAGAGCCAAACTCCTCCAATCTTGAGCCAACCTCCTCCGATGCAAACCGATCTAGATGCGATCGATCAACAAAACCTCGCCGTGAGCAACCCAGAAAACTGATACCACATGATAAGGGGAAACCCAGCAGATCCTCCTAGTTGTTGCCCGATCTTTCACAGCAAGAACACGGGGTAGTAAATCCTCCCAACAACGCGATGAGCACAGCCTGGAGAAGAGGGAACGAATCCAGCAAGCAACGGATCGATGAACGATACGCCTCAAACCTTGAGCTAGACAATCCTTGATGAACACAAGAACCTTCGCAACGGATATAATAGATAAACGGCAGCGCCGTACCCCCGGAGGGATGATACACGTGAACACACGCAATGGGGTAAACCCTAATCTTTAGTCTAAACTTGTCTCCCCCTAAACCCTAGCCGTCCCTCCACCTTATATGAGGGGGTGGTGGCCGGCCAGCCCTTGTGGGCCTCCCTAACTTGGTTTGGACAAGCCAAACCAAAACTGACTCAACTTATTAAAAACGCTAATTGGCCCACATATGACCATTACATAAACTAAGATAATTAAGCTGGCGGAGTCCTGAATCTGGACTCCACATAGGCCTCCATGCATGTATCATGTGTGAGAGCTCTGTAGCTAGGCCCTCCTAGACGTTTTCGTTTTTTCTTTTACTTTTGAAGCCTGTACATCTTGCACCTTCTTCTAATGTAATAAAAACAGAACAATCTGCCTTTTCGTAAAAGAGGTTAAGACCCAAAGGCCATGATTGGTTGAGTAGGTATGCAGTCGTGGTTATTACAAATCGACGTGCAAAAGAATCAATGTTGATCAAATCAAACACAAAAATACCCAAGTTTTTGACGTGAATGTATTTATAATGATTCAATGATTTCATATGGGGTATTTATAATGATTCAACGATTCCATGTGACGGCTTACAAGAGGCACATATAATAGTGGTGACCTAGGTTGACCCGATCCATAGCTACATTGGGCCAAGCCTTCCGCTATGGCCCAAGCCACTTGGCAACGTGCCTTGGCTTCGCTCCCCCAAAAGTTAGTCTTTGTTTGAATTTGGATAACAACTCAACAAACTCCGTATTGATATAAAATTCCATCTTGTTGCATGCAAAGTAACCTTGTTCCTGAGCAAGGAATAAAACACTTACTTTCGGCACCAAACAACCACTAGGAAAAATCAGATATACCAACTAAGTCAGGAATTAGCTTTATCATTGTATCAACATGATTATCATGAGTACTTATTATACATATTTTTAATTAACTTTGAGCAAAAATGGATCTAACATAATGGTTGACAAGAGATTTTCTGCGGCCTAAACCTCCTTGCGACGAGCCTCCACTCCACTCCATCAGAAGTTAGCCTTTATTTTAATTCGGATTACAACTCAACAATGGTCTTCGGGTAGACCCATCAGGCATGAATAGGCACCACTCGGCTAATGACGTATTGGCCCAATAACTCTGCTACTCATCCAGGGAACGCATGGTCTATCATCTTGAGTACAAGACACAACGCCAAGATCTACACGAGGATTCTATGGGATACGATTTTTAACCAACCCAGGTCACATCTGGATAATCTTGTTTGGGTTCCCGCTCATCCGTAGGTAAGGGATGTCCATGGGCCTTCCAATTCATATCATCTCACACCTCACAACTCCACCTTTCATCCACCACAATGGACGAGTAGCCACCCTGAGTTCATTCGATCATACCCCGGATAATCAAAGCTGCCATAAACATGAAGTAGGGTTGCTAAAGCAGGTGTTTCTTGTGGTGGAAACCTGTCTAAAGTCATTTTCTGCTACCATCTGAGTCTACCGAATGCCAAATACAAATTTATTGACGATGAAATATCACGATTGTTGCCACACTAGGTAGGGGATTTGCACTTTTGGATCTACCTCGTCATGGTTTGATGGCCAATGCCATTGCCAACACCAGCGGCAATACCACCGCTCCTGGTCATGCATTTTGTTTCATACGTTCACTTCCTCGCTGATTGCATTAGCAAGCTACATCTCCGCCACTCAGATCAGGGGCACCAACAGGCTACTGCCTTTACCAGTCTAGAAAACCCGACCGACGCACCATTCTAGGTGCGATCTATCCCAGGTGAGGTGTCGAGCGACACTTGGGCGCACCATGGACAACCTATTTTCCATTTTCAAGCATGAATCTAGGGACGAAGGAAATACATAGTCAACACCCCTCGCGGGGAGAGCCCTCCAACCACAACAGAGGCAGTACGTGGTCCGCTACCTGCCTCTCCAACGAAATCTAGATCTAGTTCGCCTACCTCTTGGGAGACATGATCAAGGAGATTGTTAGTCCAACTTGCATCTAGCTCCCAAGCGATCCAACTCTGTCTGTAACTAAAATGTAGCTAGCCAATGGCGTGATTGAACGTACTTTAAGGGGGTGCCCATTTCGGCTCAATATAGGAAGCCAGCTAACCCGACTCAATATAGCTAGCCAATGGCGCTCAATATAGGAAGCCGGCTAACCCAACTCAATATAGCTAACCAATGGAGTGATTACACGATGACGAGTCGGTTAACCCGGCTAAAGAGTGTCAGGTTCGTGTACTTCAAGTCTTCCTGGTGGATCTGGCTTGGGATACCCGGCCGGCTGCCTTTGGCCTTCCGTCTTTGTCCAGCAGGTCTCAGCCACCCGGTGATTCAGTCGACATATCTATTGTGAGCCATCCTATTCTGCTAGAACATGTTCGTGTCCTCAGGGCATCTCCAGCGGTGCGACGTAAACGGACGCTGAGCGACCGTTTGTGTCCGCCGTGATCGAAAATGCGTCTAGCACTACCTCCAGCGGCGCGACGCATAGTGATCGGGCCGTCCGTGGAGACACAAACCTGGCCCAAATATGCGCCAGGTTTGCGTCTCTGCGGACGCTGAGCGGACGCGCAAAGTGTCCGCTCGGTCCTCGCACGGGCCCACCTGGCAGGGACACAACTGCTTTGTCTTTCGCGGCATTACTTGCGGGCGGCACGCTGCAGCCTTTGCAGGGCCGCGTTAATGGCGCGCCTTGGCTTCCGCGAGCGTGCGCAGATAGGCGGCTTTGCAGTGGCAGGCTATTGAAGGCGAGATGGCGTCCAAGCCTCTTAAAGGGACGCTGTCGGCGGCCAATTCCCCGACCAAACCATTGCCACATCCCACACTATCCACCCCACCGACGCCATGGGGAAGAAATGCTGGCCGTTCCGCAAGAGCAAGAATGACCACGAGTCTAGCAGCTCGCGGTCCAGCAAGAAGGCACGGGTCGGCCGGTACGTCCGCGTCTACTTCGCGCGGCAGCTATGAGAGGAAAACCGGCCGGTACCATGGCCGGACGCGAACTTGCCGGGAGGGGGCTGGTACCTCAACTCGAGGCGCGTGCCGGTCCCCCCATGCCGCGCGAGGGCCGAGAGCGGCGGGACAAGGTGCGCCGCCGCCAAGCGATCTTGCCGCCGGATCTGCGGGAGGATCCGGCGTACGCGCTGAACTCCTACAACTGGATTTCATTCGGGACGTGGGAGTTCGACGCGCGCCACCGCGCTGGCTACCTCGGCGACGTAGACTACTTCGAGCGCGAGATCGCCGCATAAGAAGAAGAGAACGACCAGGAGGACGCGGACGAGGACGAGGACGAGGACGTGAACATGGCACACTACGACCACGACGACGGCGGGCCGGCGTGGGATCCGGAGACCCAGCCGCCGGACATTTCCGAGGAGGAGGCCATTGCCATGGCACTGGCCAACATCGAGTAGGACGAGCTCAACGACCTCGCTTTGTGGGACGGGCTCGCAATCCAGCTCCGCGAGTCAGCGCTCGCGCGGGGGAGGCCGGCGACTCCTCCGGCCATGCCGACGTGTTCCAACGACCGCGCTCCGCCTGCTGCTCCGGCGTGGGATCCCTGGCCACAGCCTCCTGCCCATGCGGCGGTACCTCCTCCACCGCCGGCGTACGAGCTTCCATGGCCGACGCCGGAGTTCATTGACCTCATCAGCGACGACGAGCAGTAGGCAGCACCTACTTTTAGCACGCCTTTATGGCTTTTTATGTTTTTTATTTGTGTAAATTATGGCTTCATGAATGAAAAAAAATTATGCGTCGTGCCGCTGGAGCCACCCCCGACGGAAACGGACGCCCGGACGATTTCGACCATTTGGGCTGACGCAAACGGACACGACGCGTCCGTTTGGACGTCCAAAATGCGTCACGCGGCTGGAGATCGCTCAGGCTACATCTTTGAAATTATTTTGTAGACCTCTATCTATAGATAAATTTCAGACGTCTACTTATGACGGAGTGTAGATACAATGACACGTAGCGATTAGGTAGAGTACAATACGATCTAAATAAAAACCCAAGCCTTAACTTACTGACGTTACGTTATTAAACTCATTGTCAGATCAGTTTGGCAAAAGTGAACTTAAGTACTGTAAATTTGTAAAAATAAACAAAGAAAAAGACAACTGAGATTACACACCAATAAAGTTGCTACTAATGATTAATTACTACTCCATTTACTGCATCACTTTATTGTTCTGAATCGTAGAACAAAAGTTGCACTTGCGAGAAATCAAACGAGCCAGTTAATGGACTGCCAGGGCAATGAATATTGCCAAGACATGTCGTGTAGGACCAAGCCGGTCAACCGAAGCAATGCCCAACTCCCTCATTTTCTGCCACAAGGCCACCTCGTATTTTTCTTCCAACTGTAATCATCGATTTATTCAACAAAATATGACATATATGCACTTAGTAAATGTATATTGTTGGAAACTCTTACACATAATATATACTTCTTGTTGAGTTAATTGGTCAAATAGATTGTCAAAGGACTCAAATTTGAGATGACATTGTATACAGAAAAGGAGGGAGTGAAGTTTCAGCATAGCCATGTCTCCTTCATCGGTTCTGAGGTGCGTGCTTTTGGACGCCGGGGCGGCTGCCCTGGAAGGTGGGAGCTTCCTGGTCGGTGGGCGTGCTAGAGCCTCAGGTGCTGGCTAGTGTCCACGGTCGTGAGGGCGGCGTGGCGCCGGCGAGAAGCTTGCTGCAGTGTGGGTCATCCCTTTGGTTGGTCCCATCTGTAGATGGAGGAGAGATTCTGCCGACGGGAATCCTTGCCCACTTGGGCCACGACGGCGATGTATGCGGACGTCGTGGCCTTCTTGAAGGCGTCGTTGGGTCTTCTCTCTGTCCATCTACGGGCTCCGGATGCAGTGGTGGACCCAGCCTAAAACTTAAGTGGGGGCCAAAATGAGTGAGGGCACTACTATTGGGCTGACTGGGGGCCCAATTAGTGAAATACTAGACTTTATAGCTATGAAATCAGAAATTGAGTGGGGGCCTAGGCCCCCGCTCGGCACAATGTAGGACCGCCCCTGTCCGGATGAAAACCCTCGATCCTTGGATCGGGCGGTGGCCGCGCTCTTGTGTCGTACTCTTCTTGAAGACACCATCTTGGAGCTCGCAACATGTGGATCTCCGTTGGTCGGGTGGCGGAGGTGCGTTATCTTCGTATGGTGGGTCTTCGTTTGGCGATCTCCGGCAAAGCTTGCTTCGTGTCCTGCCCCTCATTATGCTACCTGGAGCTGCTCGTTGGTTGTGGGCTGCGGTGGCCAGTTCCAAGTGGTGGTCGGACTCTGGGGGGCGTCGTCTACGCTGGTGGAGGGAGGTTGAAGGCGTGCATGTTCGTTGGTTCGCTCTTGGGTGAGCTCTGGCCCGACACTGTTGTTGTCTTTCTCTGCTCCGATTCAGTGTAGTCAGCTGTTCGTGTAGCTTCTTTGTTAGTTTGTGTGGGTGTGTGGATCGATCTTGTAAGCTGAATTCAACATCATGTACGTTTTTCGCCTGTTGAAGGCGCTATTAATTTAATGTTGGGCCTTCAAACCTTTTATCTTTAAAAATAAGAAAAGGAGGGAGTAGTAGCATAGTTACGTAAAGATGACATTTTTTTGCGGGTATACGTAAAGATGACATTATACAGAAGAGGAGGCCAAGTGAACAGTTGATGCACAATTAGGGTATTAATTATGTATTCAGTACTACTCCGACGTGACATTCGTTTGACCAAAAAGTCTTAAATCTTTATACCAAAATGTAGTACTAGGAGTATCGAAAAGTCTGAAACCTTTATACCAAAATTTCATAGATCTCTCAAACTCGAATAAATTTCGTTAAAATTGAGTACCATCCGAGGTGAATTTTATTTGACCGAAACCTCCATGGTCCAGCTACTAGCCCATGATGTTAGAGCACATCTAAAGCTCTTTAAGGCTCTGTTAATCAATTCATGAACTTCCAGCCAAGAACCATATGTACACTGCAAGATCGCAGAGAGTGAGAGATAAATGGAATGAAGGAAGAAATGAAGATATGTCATAGCAAGTGAGAAGCGGAGAGAGTATTGACTATGAGAGACATGTGGAGAGAGATAAAGAGCATTCAGAAGCTAAGAGACTCTGAACTTGTGTATGATTTTGCACCAATGCTGTGGAGCAGACGAAAAACATCGACATCTCCTTCCTCCACCTCTCTATATAAAGGCCATTGGAGCCCCCACAACCAAATCACACTCCCTGCCTCTTTTCATCTTCTAAGCATCCAGGTAATCAATTAACACCGCTTCTTGTTTCTGTTCTTCCTGTTGCAAATAGTCTCGAATCTCCACATATAACACTATTTGATCTCTTGTTATCTATTGGTCTTGCATGCATGGCCGTGTAGGTAGTGCGATCGAGGTGGTGAGCCATGAGCAGAAGCAACGGCAACTGCAACGGTGGCAGGAACGGGAGGCTGGAGCTCAACCTGAACCTGTCGCCTTCGCCGCCAGTGGCCGCAGCCGAGAGGATGGAAGTGGACGGTGGTGATGACGATGAATACAACGGAGACAGCAGTAACTACTCGCTGTCGCCGAGGTCGTGCATGTCGTCGGACTCGGATGACAGCCCTGGCGGCATCAAGCCATCGCCGATGATGATAGGGGCGTGCGAGCGGTGCCTCATGTACTGCATGGTGCCCAAAGAGGAATATCCCACCTGCATCAACTGTAAGCAGCCGTGCCTCGTCGACTTCCTCCCCGCCACCGGCGACGACAAGAAGGGCAGCACGGCCCAGTAAGGAGACGTGAACTCGCTGGGCTCAGTGGATGCGCATACGGATATAGTTATTAGCCCAGTGTTCTTTGCCTTGGCCAAAAATTAGCTTAGTGTTGGGCTGCTGCGCAACACATTGCACAGGCCGGTAATGACCGGCATTCGGTCGTCCACTGAGCAGTACTAGCTAGCTTAGTTCAATCCCTTTATAATTCATGGGTTAGTATGTGCTTAACAGTGTCTTGGGTGGTTATTTCTTATCATAGTGAGAGTGTTTTTAAGCATCTTTATTTATTCATGTCTATTTTGCTTTTTTTTTCTTGACTTGCATCAATTTTTGCCTCTTTTCATTCGCTCTTGTTATTATGTTTCTTGATTTTCTTTTTTACCACCCTTCATATACATATAAGGGTTTACGTCCTCATCTTTTTTTTCAACTTCTATTGCTATTCTGAAGGATATTTGTGCCTTCCAAGTTTTTGTTTCGCCCCACTATGTATTTCTTCATGAGCTGAGTGTACACAAAATGATTTTTACAGAAAGTTTTTATTCGCACACGAATATTTAATTAAGTGGCAGTGAAATACCACATAAAAAATAGACATGGTGGACCTAGATAGAAAAACTTGGCTTAAGGGAGTTGGATGCACAAACACATAATTCCTGCTTGTATGTGAACGGCTAACAATGGGAGAAAGTTGACCACTAAAGTTTGCAAACAATGGCACATTACATGACATTTAATATAGTAAAAGATCAATTATTACTCTTAAAAGATGGAGCAATAGAAGCTAACCCTAGATATGACACTTGCACAATTCTACATAGTCTACAACAAAACAGTTATGCATAGAACATACTTCGACCCGATAGCTACTTATCCGTTCTCTTCTTTTTATACAATCTTTGGCATTGTTATTATTCTATAGGTCCTTGATCATATTTTTAAAGCTATGGAATTTATTGCTATGCGACGTTCATTCATGGTGGTCTTTAAAGCAAATAAGTAAAGTATGCAAATGATACACTAAGTTTATGCAAGCAATTATGGTGCCATAAAAACAAGTTAAAAATGTTTGCAAATCAAGAGTTTGTTGATGTATAGAGAGGTATGTGGGGCATCCAAGTATAAGGTTTTCACCTTTATTGAATATTTTCTCGTGTTTGGTGTTCATTCATCACAAAGCACTCCCTATCTTATTTTTGTGGGTTACACTAATGCCATATATAATGATCCTAATCCACTGTTCATAGGTTTAAAATAATTATTAATTTATTATTCGAAACTCCATAAGTTTTGAGTAAGTGGAATAAGACCAAAACATATTTTTATATCCAAGAGAGTCAACTTTAAGCTCAAAAAACCACTCTTCTGACAAAAAAAGAAGATTCTTGCTACAAACAAACCCATCATAAATGTGAAAATATTTAGGCATGCAAAAGACTAATTGTGTGCGAAATAGGTAAACTTACATCACCAAACGTTTTGAATCATCTATACTATACGCTAAAGCACACGATAGCGTAGATGCAAGGCATGTGCATGAAGTGGCCTCTTTTCGCAACCGATTCTTGTGCGTGGTGTCGATGGCAGGCCACAGACGGTCAATGCCTTAATCATTGTCCTAAAGATGGGTCAACGGAAGATACATGCAGTGACTTATGGATGGTGAGCAACAGTGCGTGCTGAGGGTCTGCTTAACCGTTTTGTGCTCCCGGTCGTTGCTGTGGCAGATTGGTGAGGCCTTCAGTTTTAATATGATGTGCGTAGGTGTGAGGTCAGGAAACACTGCCCGTTCACGGCCACACCCTTCATCAAACCTCCGACAATTGCCGCTAGTGAGAATGCTTCGGGTTGATCATTGCATTTCTTTGTATGACTTTGTTAGATAATATAAATAAACAAGGCTATGTGCACAATTTTGATGCAGAGGTCGGGTTTCACTCTCCTTTTCGAGAAAAAAAGGAAGTTGAATAGGGATGCACATTCTATTGTAAAAGAAAGTTGCTTCTTTGCCTTTGGGTCAACACGTTTGGCTTTAAGATATGCCTTACTTGATTCCCTTTGAACAATAATAATAAATGAATAAAATCTCATATTACCCTAAGAAAAATATGTGCACATTTTTCTTATAGTCCTGGAAATTTGTTATGAAAGGTGTGAGCATTTTCTAGTTAGAGGAAAAAATAGTTTTACATATAATAAAAAAGCAAAGTATTTAAACATAAATGTTTTTAATCAATGTATTTTTCATTGCTGTGTGACCTTTTGATTAACTAGTATTAACAATTTTTTAAAATGAATTATTTTTCCTTGATTCATTCGTAATTTATTAATATTTAAAGTCATTGCTGACAATATTTTCATTTTGGAAAGATCTATAAAACAAATAAAAAAATCTAGAACAATCATGCGTACTAACTAGTGGAGCCGATCCTCGGCCCATTTAGATTTCTTTTCAGGAAATGTTGCATTAGCTCTCACTATAGGCAAAAGGTGGTAGCTCCCACGAAGTCCAGTGTGTGAAACCTAGAATGATACAAAAAAAATTCTTTTGGCAAGAAAGAATGATACACTTGTGAAAGGGTTATTTGGAGTAGCTGTGTTTTAGAAAAGAATTTTGGCCAACATGTCAGTGCTTTTCTTCGCAGAAAAGGCCTGTCACCGTCTCAACCATATAGTTATTTGGCTTCCGCTATATAGGCCAAAACATGTTCCTTAGTTTAAATTTGAATTAACACGATAATTGTTATAGTTTTTTCGAAAAGTCAGACGATGTAAAGTTTGATCAAGTATGTAGAAAAATATATCACTTCAAAAAAAATTATATATGCACTACATTTTAGCAAGGAGGCAGGAGATCGGATGGAGTAATACATATTGCAAGTCATATGATAGATGATAGCAAGTGCAAGTCACAATCGACGGTCTCGTTCCAGAGTCTTAATCTACCAGGGCCAAGTTGCAAAATGATGAGAACCAGAACATTAGCACTGCACTGGCACGATCACACATTCACGTGTGTGTATACTGCATTCAAGGGAAACGGGTGTGCGAAGCACCTGCACAGCAGCTAGCCAGCCAAAAGAGGCGCGACGTGGCACCGGTTTGCCTGACCACGCGACGGTGACCGGGCAACCTAGCTGGAAGCTTTGTATCGTCATGCTGTCACGCGGAGAATAATCGCAGTGTGTATTCCCAAACCAAAAAAGAGACTAGTACGTATACGTAGGGCGAATGATTCGTCAAATCAGCCGCTAGCGTGTGTATGTATATATTATGGAGCATAATTAAGGTCAACTGTGACGATGTGATCATTGTAATGGATCACGAGGCCAACGGCACACCGTCGATCATGACCCCCAGCTCCAGCTTCGTGGTGGGCGTTGGGGAGACACGCGCATCTCACGAGTCAGGATTATGATCCATGGTCATGGCCTCATGGGCATCTACACGTAGCCGCTCCGTCGATCATGTAAAAACGGCCGTGACTCCTGGTCAAGTCTAATATACCGTACTACAGAAGAAAAGTTTATGTAATTCGTGCTCCACCTTAGTTACCCCTTCGTTAGATTTAGGCTGTCAGAGAACTAATTTGGAGCTCGGTCGATTCCTCCACCTTTGGATCAGCACGCTGTGATTCGTGCTCTAGGCCCACTTTATCCCGTCCCAACTTATCTCTTTATGGTTACCCTTGTTCCTTCCTAAAATCAATAGAGAGAGAAGGCAGAAGAGAGACCAACGAGCTAGAGTCGGTGACTCCACGGCGAAGGCGACACCAACGAGGAAAGAATTCAGTGTGGGGTGCAGACCATCGGTGTCGGAGATGAAAATGGTGGCAGGGGCTTAGAGGGATTACCGGGATGGTGGTGGACCGGTTGAAGAGGAGCTTAGAGTCAGGCGGCATGGCGTCGCCCCGATGGAGAGATCAATGGTGGTTGCAGGGGCTTGGTGGAGGAGGAGAAGAAACCTACAAAAACGGGCAGGGGTGATATGGATTGAGCCCTAGCTCTAATCTCGGTAAGGCGAGGGCTAATCGGGTCCAACTAATTAAGGTCTTGACATTTCAAAATAAGAGGAACATTTGCTTAGTTTCTCTCCTACGTGCTGCGTGATTTCTGCTGATGGAGGATGGTGTCCTGACTCGTGAATCGGTCGATCGGACGAATTCAGAAATCGGCTTCTATTATCCCTGTGTATCTTATACCGTTAAAAGTACACACTGTTTCAAAAAAAAATGAGAGCAAAATAATTACACCTAAACGGTAGCCGACTAGCCGTTGCACGCCGACTTGCCCCATCCATCTGCCCCTTGCGCACGGAGAAGAACCGTGACCTATGGACATGTTTGAAGGTACTGATGATAGCACGGAGAGATAAAGAGAGTTGAAGATACGGTACGAAAGAGAATATTTCGAAGTTAATTAACTATGTGCCAAAGTCAAACCCAATATTACAGTGCAAAATATACACGCATGTAAACATCTTGAACGGGCAAAACACACACGCGCGCACATACGCATCGCGGCGATGACGCCGTGTCGCAGCCCCTGAATTGATACAGGTGATTTTGTTTCTTCTTCCTCTTTTTATTTTTGTTTCAGCGGCGCACGTCGCTACCTTTACCGTCGTTTTACTTTAAAATTTACAGCAGCCTGTTCTCGGCAGTCGGCGCCCACAAATTGATACGGAGTAGTACTACTGTAGACTGTCTGCATGTAGAGTCAGCTCGGAATGATTGGCCATCTGATCTCCGAACAAGTATATAAAACTACTGTACAAATTGTGGGGCAAATATTTACTGATCTCACCAACCGGTACAACCGATCGCGTCAACCACATTGCCCTTTCTCACCGTGCACACAGGTCTGGCTGCATGGGTCATTCGCCAAAAATGTTCAGTCACAAATTGACAGCATTGATCTTAAAAAAAGGAGTACATGGTTTACATATGGCGAGATATTTAGTCACTTAATCAGACTTGCAAGTTTCAAAAGACATAACAAAATTTTAGTGCTCCTTTAATTTATAGGATTTGTATAAAAATTGTGTAGGATTTAAATTCTATGAGATTTTTCACTACAACGTGAGGTCACCTCATGGAAAATTACTTTAACACAATTAAAGAAAACTCATATTTCTATATGATTTAACTAGGCATGACATCCTAATCCCATATTTTTTTTTCTATTCCTATGATTTTCCTATCCTATGAATCAAATGAGCCCTTAGTATTAGAGCGTTGTAGCTTCATAAAAATGCCAAACTCATATTCATATTTGTTACTCTCTCCATTTTTATATGAAAGACCACAAACTTAAATTACAGGTATAAATAAAACATGAAAAGTTAATAAATGACACGATTAATTACGCGAAAATGGTCTCCTATTCTGGGTTAATTAAACATATTGCATGTAGTGCTACTTTCTCTATGATAGCATGAACTTTTAAATTAATAAGCACCATTCTACGAGATAGCAGTCTAATCAATTTTGCCTCGATTAGTGTTAGTGCCCTTGTATATTAGCGAAACGTATTTTTGGTAGTGCACTTACATATAAAAACCGAGGGAATATGTTATGTTAAAAGCTTGGCATGAATATAGTACTGCTTTATTTTAGCCACACTTTTTTTTCATCACATATTACAAAACTAGACCAATGAGGGAGAATCTCAATAGTAAATTCATAGGATCTCTTTGATTTGCGAAAAGTTCACCGATCTATTAATAATCATAACAATAGTACTAAGAGATCTAAAAGTAATAAAAACTACAAATAGTTTCTTGGACCATCTAGGGAAGAGTGCAAACACTAGAGTGATCCGAAGACGCACCGTCGTCCTCGTCCCTCCATCACTGGAGTTGGACAAAACTTATTGTGCTAGAGCTTGTTGCACTAGACAAATGATAATTAGTCATACTAAGGGCCCGAAGGACCAGAGTTCGCCAAAGATGAGAAGCATATATAGGAAGCATTAGACCTGCAACCACACCGACTAGCATGAACACCGACTAGATCCCAGGAGATCCACCGTGAAGACAACTCCACTCGCCCTATATCAACGCTTGGCTCACCGCCGGATCAGGAATAGAGTGGAGAGGGCCTTATTCTAACTTTAGTGTCGGCCTCTTCAAATAAATACCATCTAATGGTATTGATTTGATGATCAAGACTTTTATATTTTTATATACATAATCGATCAAACTTTATATCTTTTATCTTTTTAAAAAACTTATTTTGACGAGGAGGGAGCACTTAGTACGTGGAATAACATATATCCTCCGATCCATAGTAAGTGTTAAAGATTTAATAGTAAGTTAGTACAATATTTGTACTAAGTAATTACACTTTTTATGGATCGGATGGAGTAATAAGAAAAAACTCGGCCCATGGAGTAGCATCACCTATGATCTAAATATATATAGCCTTGATATAAGAACAAAATCAAAAACGAAACTATACGAATTCAATACAAGGGGACAAAATTCATGTACTCCAAAAAGGATCTTTGCATTCCAAATCGGGAAGAGCTGACCAGCAAGATAAACTAAACTGACACGGTAGGCAGGAGTGGTGTTTTGGAACATGGGAGCATATGCTCCCTATATTTTGAAATGCATCTTACACATATTTTAAATTTTAAAAAATTGAAACAAAAAATTCGCATGTACATCTTCACGTGCTATGCGCTCACAAAGTTGTTTCATAAAAAATGAACTTATCATGTGACGTGTGTAAAAAAGACAAAATTCAGTGCTGAAAACAATGCTTTTCACATGATAAGTTTTCTCTTTTACATAGGCCACAAAAAATATTATTTTTTCGTGAAACTTGACGCATACACATATATTATGGAGATGTACATGTAGAATTTTTTATCAAAATTTTTCCACACTTCAAAATATGTTTTGTTGGTAGAGGGAGCATACGCACCCAAGAGCCGAATTGAATTTCCATTTTTGAGTTTGTATTACAGACTCAACTGAAAGAGAGAGAGAGAGCATAGATAAATAGAGGCACATGATCGGCGGCCCATCCCCATGTGTTCTCCGCTCTCCCTCTTTATTGCACTTGCATCTCTACACTGCTCCCGTTTCCCTCTCTTCCAGTGCATCTCCTCAAACACTTTCTCTCTACAGATCGACTACAGTACAGCTCGCTTACTCGAGCTCAGCTCGTTCGTTCCTCGTGATCCGACGATCCGTTCGAACCTTGTGGGAGGTACGATGGGCAGGAAAAGCTTCAGCTCCATCTTCTCCAAGCCCCCCGCCAGCGCCGACGACTCTTCTCCTCCGTGGCCGTGGCCGTCGTGCCGGAACCCACACACAACCTCCTTCCGCGACGAAGACAGGAGCCGTCCCTGCGTCACAGCGGCCGTGGGCAGGAACCCAGCGGCGGCTGCGAGGCTCATCCGCGGCGGCGCCGGGGAAATGTACAAGACGGTCAACTCCGTGTACCAGCTCGACTACCTCTCCGCCGACGGCTCCTGCTTCGGCGACGAGGAGGAGCATGGCGTGCTGGAGCTGGAGCTGGACGACGACGACGACGGGTTCTCGACGACGACCGCGTCGGAGGAGTGGTCGGAGGCGGTGATCCGCAGCCTCGGCCGGACGTCCACTGACCGCTTCTTCGTGGATCCGGGCCCGGCCTCCAACTCCATCATGGCCCTGTCGCCGGGGAAGTCGTTGGCGGCTGCGGCGACGTGTCAGGAGGCGGCGGCGCCGTCGGAGTCGGAGCCATCGTCGCTGGTGGAGGAGAGCGTGGCGGTGGCGGTGGACTCGGAGGACCCGTACGGGGACTTCCGCGCGTCCATGGAGGAGATGGTGGCCGCGCACGGGTTGCGCGGCTGGGACGCCCTGGAGGAGCTCCTGGTGTGGTACCTCCGGATCAACGGCAAGCACAACCACGCCCTCATCGTCGGCGCCTTCGTCGACCTGCTCGTCGGCCTCGCCGGGACGCCGTCGGCGCAGCCGTCCTCGTCGGCCGCGCCAACCGCCACCACCACGGCGACGACGATGACGACGTCCGCGACGAGCAGGAGCGGCGGGAGCACCACCAGCACCAGCACGTCCAGCAGCACCTGCGGCGACACCACCACTCGTACGACGACAGCACCGACGGAGGAGCAATGCGGCTGCCGCAGCGACGATGCCTCCCCTGCTTCGTCGGATCAGGAGGGCCTGCACCACAAGGAGGAGGAGGACCTCGTCGGCGACAAGGCAGGTGACGACCGTAGCATCAGCATTACACAGTAGCTTCCAGAATTAGTTAACAAGCAATTGTATTCGGCCAAGTGAGGTCTCAAATTACTGTGGCCGTGTTTGATTTACGGCCCAGTTGGATGGAACGCCAGAATTTCACCAGAATTTGTCTTACTATTACCAAATTCTCGTGAAATTTTCGCTTTCCAAACCCAATCGCACGAAAGCTCATGATCAAGTTTGTTAATTTCCCTCTCTTTTTAAAATTCAATGCACACTTACAATCTGGGTGTAGGTTGGAGGGATCCAATGTGTGACACATTAACTGAAGTCGTACGTACTGTAGATAGGAGGAGTACCATTACTCTGACTCTGAGAAACTCGAAATCAATACTGCAGCTGAAGCTTAAACAGCAATTCATCCATGAGTCGATTACTGATCTGATCAGGCACCGACCGCTTGGCAGGCCAAATAACGTGAACCTGAAATAAAGTTGCATATATATTCGGCGGTGCGATACGCGCATAGGCACAGCGACATGCAGACACATAATTTAATGTGTACAGAACCTCTACCAGAAGCCAATCAATTACGCCTGCATGTGCCCGTGTACGCTGCACATCTCGGAGGACTGATGTGGTTATGCAAAGTACTGCGTGCCTAACTACGGGGTACTATAACTCTTGTGAAGACGAAGTACACGCGCGATTAGCTAGCACCTAGCAGTGGGCGGGAGACCGACGTTACGCTGATGAGAGGTCGCCGTCGATATGGTCGTCGCTACTGAGAACAGTGATGGTGAGCCTGGGATCAGACCGGCAGTCTCGGCGGCGAATTTGAATGCGAGCAGTCTCTTCAGGGCTTCTCCCTGCATTCCGTGCATTCGCACACTTTCCATCAGCCCATACGATTGTCTGAGATTTATTAAAATTTAGATATATTAAGATATTAATAGTGCATACAAATTTTGATAAATCCGAGAGAACCTTAGTGAGTCAGAGACATACTACACTAGTATCGCATATATCATACTTGTATAAGATACTACCTCAATAATGTAGTATTGTATTATATGGTAGTACAATAGTCTTCGTATTACATTTATTAATTCGTAGAATTTTCATGCAAACAATTGTGTACAAGATCAATTGGATATTAATATTTTTAGCTATATACGCTATGATACGGTATCTACCTATAATATTACAATAATACTATCTATCATCATTAACTGCAGTGATATATCATCATTTAAATGCATGATATACATAATATTGCTTACGATATCCCTATTATGGCTAGCCTAAATGCAGAAATGTATTCCTTGCGTTCTTTCAAAAAAAAGGGGGGATATCCCTCGATGCGACCATCATACCCTTACATTGACCATGCTAAAAATAAATTGATTGGAAGTTTTAACGGTCTCTTCCTTTCTCCTAGCTCTTTTTTTCTACTAGGACTGCGGCGGGCTTACGTTGGCCAAAACACTTTATAATAACAACACAAGGAGTATAACATGGGATCATTCCAAGTTTTTGATGGGCAAAGAAGCAAGGGTTTAGCAGGAGGGTCATGATTCTTACACCAAGAATTTAGAAGGGGCGAGATGAAGACGTAGTGCAGCGGTGGTATGCCCAAAGTCGAACACCATGTATGCATCTTCGAGACACCAAGGAGACATTCATGTTGATGGCGCTCAAGACATGGGAATATCTTATTTTCCAAACATTCCAAGCAATGGATGTCTATATTGTAGTTTCTTCAAAGCTGTGATAGCGGGATGACCACAAGCCTACGAAGCTAAGAGCAGCGACATCACAACGCCTTGTGGTAGCTTAGGAGAAAGTTATCGGTGTCTTCAAGTTAAGTGCAAGAGGGGCATGAGTCCAAGTTGGAGATTTGGTGGGGGAATCGTCTCTTTGGGCTGGCCAATAGAAGATCTTACACTTCAAGGGAGCAGCGCTTCTCCAAACCTTGGTTCGCCTGGTCATCGATGTGCAAGTGCCTGAAGGAGTTGACATGGAAATTTTTTTCGAAAGTATCTGGGGCATCGACACAAAGATCAACAAAGCCAACTTCAAAGGTGAGAGTGGTGTGCGGCCAGCCATAGTGGCATTGGAAACAAAAGGCACAAGGTGGTCGTGGAGTCCTAAGGCGAGGATGAAGTAGACATAGGAACTGGGCCGAGTGGACTGAGCGAAGAGGGATGGGAGGCGCGCATTAAGGGGGCAGACTCAAGCCATCATCAAACCAAAAGGCATTACCGGAGCCAATTCAAATAGAGACTTTAGAATTGACCTAAAGGTATCAAGGGCCGCAAAAATGTTTTTCCAAATGGGCGTATCGAGGAAGTGGTCGTCTTCCATGTCAGGTCTGGCGGTCCAACTAGACATGCGACGGAAACAACAAGCACATGGAGCAGTTTAGAAGGGAATATTATATGGAGCGCGGAGTTCTGAGCATGAATGGAGAACACACTGAGCCCTTGTGGAATAGCACGGTCGATAGTAAGAGTGTCGTTGATGTATTGAAGGATATGACAATGGAGGTCATCAACGAGAGGGTGAAGGAGGAGGCCTTCGCGCGAGGCATGGAGGAGAAGTTGTTGCAGGACATCTACGAAAATGTTAAATAAGAAGGGGGAGAGAAGGCTACCCTGACGAAGACCGTGACAACATTGGATCCAGCTGTTATGAATGCCATTAAGACTTAAGAAGAACAACATTTCAGCTAGTGAGCTTGGTCATTTTGATCCAGGTCCACCAAAGCACAGGAAAACTTCACCAAAAGCCTCCGATCGAGGGCTTCCGGCTAATGAAATCGAAGGTTGTACGGAAATCAAGTTTGAAAACTGCAGCCGAACGTCTCCTAGCTTTATCTTTTTTGGGATAAGAAGAGAGAAAATGTCTCCTGATTTGTGCATCTGATGATGCTTACGGCTGTAGCATAGTTCAAATTGGTCAACTGCTATACTCCTTTAATTTCATGATTGCATTGATATCTGCCCCGTCGTTATCCTCGAAAAGCCCAAATCGTTTTGAATCGATCATCGTTGAATAGTTTAAATTTGTACGAACTTGGCTAACTAGCTAGGAAACCCACGCATGTTGGGAACGCCGACATGGTCAAACAATAAGCTCCTGTGCACCTCTTGCTTTCCGATCGATCCCCGTGCAGCGGAGAAGGGAAAAGAGAGATTCTTCCATGGATAACAGCACGCTTCCACTGCACCGCACAGTTTGGCACTACTATGGCCGAACCTTCTAAACCGTCTGCATCTGTATACCTAATCTCCCGTGATGCGTGCGCGCGCTTTTTCTCTCATTTTAAGGTACCCGTTTACCGCTTATTTTAAGTACCTCGAGACTGACCGAAACTTCCGCTTGCAGCTAGTGGAACTACGATGGCAATCAAGGTATCTATCGATGCGGGAATCAAGATTGATAATCCTACTCCACGGTGGACCATGCTCTATTCGATCGAGATCGGATGGAATCAAAGTAGAGCACCGTGCTAGTGTGGTACTACCTGCTCTCCACGTTGCCTTGGCCATTCCATTTGAAAATTCACCAGGGTAAAATTCGATTCTGGGAACATTACAAATGCATGTGTACCAAACGGTTGTGCTACACTCGCCTAAATAGTAGTATACGTTAGGTTACCAAAGCTAGCAATCTAGATACGCAAGAAAAAAAGAATTCTGTTACTATAAACTTTTTGAAATAGATGGAAATTCGTTCATGTCTGTGGCTAGAAACAAATCAGATAATGCAGGTATGCACTTTAGAGCATCCAGACGACCCTCAAACGACGACCTGAAGACTATTGAGCGTCCTAGACAGAAATTCCCGTTCATCCACGGGTATTCTGTTTGGCGTGGCCGAGTAGCCAGTCTAGCATCCCCTATTCGTCCCCAATCACAGAGACGTTGCCGGCGTGACAAACACAACCGGCAAGGCGGATAGCGATGGACGTGCCACCCTTGACATTGACATAGCCATTTAACATTCCATTCCCTTTCCTCTTCCTATTTCAATTCTCCCGTTTTGCCGCTACTCTTTCCTGCCAATTCACGCTGTCGCCGCCAACGCAAGTCGAACTCCTTCGCCGCCGAAAAACCAGAAGGTGGTGAGTGGCATAAAAGGGGCCTTCGTCAAGCCACGTAAGCAAGCGCCTCCGAATACGAAGCATACGGGGATGACGAAAGATGAGTTGGAGTCCATCCTCATCCGGTGGAAGTACTCCACCACGGCGCGTCAAGGCGAGCATCAAGAATGAGGCGGCCATGAACATTTCCATCACCGATGGCCCAAGTCGAAGTCTTTGCAAGACCGATGCTTTTGTGATTCTTAGGCGGTGAATATTGATCCCATCACCGCTGCCAAGAAAACAAGTGGGTCTATTGGAAGACCGATGCGTTCATGATTCTTAGAAGGCGGTGAGTATTGATCCCATCACCGGCACCAAACAAACAAGTGGGTCTATTGGAAGACCTATGCTTTCGTGATTCTTAGAAGGTGGTGAGTATTGATCCCATCGCTGTCGCCTAGCAAACAAGTGAGTCTATTGGAAGGTTGGATCAAAACCGAATTCGACGAGTGCAAACAAGTGTGTGAGCCCTTTGTGGGGTTGGTTAGGCATTTGTGGCAACCACACCCCTCCAACGTAGACGTACTTCCCCTTAAAATAAAGGAACTACGGGAATCATCTCTTGTGTCTCCGCGTGCTCCACTCTCTGTTACATGTATCCTTTATTGCATTGTTGTATCTTGCTTAGTTGTGTAGCTCGTCATCTAGGTAAATTCACATAGTTGCATGTCTAGATAATTTACCTTTGTGTCAAGCCTAAAGTGAAAAAGAACTAAAAATTTGGTACAACCTATTAACCCCCATCCCCTCTAGGTGCGGCATACGATCCTTTCTGGTGGTTCATAAATTACCACAACTAGGTGTTGTTGGTTCTTCTAATCCTATGGGGTACATGTAGAACAATAGGTTCTACAGTGTACACCGAGACTAGGAGCCATACAAAAAGGAAAAAGTAATTTAAAATGGTTGGTCTTATCTCGAATAGTAGAGGGGATTTGAGGAAGTGTTTTTATCTTGTTTAAAGGACCTAGTCAAAGAATTTGAGGTACAATTCATAGGGATTCAGGAGACTATGTTCAAGAGTTTCTCTGGTAGCTTTTGTGAAAATTAGGGCCTTCTAGGAATTTAAAATGGCATTGGTTGCCATCCAGGGGGAAATCTAAAGGAATCCTAGGTGGAACTAGATGTAGTTTCCTTTTCGACAGGTTTGTATCATTTGAAGGCTATTGTTTTTTACAAAAAAAGGTTAATCAAAAGTGGGTTCTGTTTGTGATTTATGGAGTTGCTCATGGTTCTGGTAAGGATATGTTTCTATCAGAATTAGCTGAAATTTTCTCTCATCAAAGGTTACCTTTCATGTTAGGTGGGGATTTTAATATTTTGAGATTTGCCTCTGTAAAGAACAAGGAGTTCAAAGACAATAAACATAATGACTTGTTTAACTCCATCATCACATTATATGAGCTCAGGGAATTGGTTCTGACAGGGGGTTTACTTGGTCAAATAATCATAAACCCCAGTTTGGAAAAATTTACATAGAGTGCTAGTTTCAAGGGGTTTGGAGGATATATTCCCATTGGCCATGGTCCAAAAAGTGGTGAGGGGCTATTGTGATCATAATCCTTTGCTTCTGAATTTAAGTAATGATCATGCAAAACGTTCTACAACATTGAGTTATGAGCTTCTTTGGGAAAAAGGAGGTAGACTTTTTGGATAAAGTTAAAAAGACATGGCTAATTCTTGTTCAAGGGGAGGATTCTTTTAGTTGTTTTATCTTAAAAGCTAAAAAATGTGAAGAATCCTCTTAAAGTATGATGAATAAATTTGAGAGGTGACCAGTTAAAAAGGAAAAAAATAGATTATTTTATAGTTACAAGATTTTTAGATCTTCGAAGAACTTCATCCTTTATCTTCTGAGGAGTTGGTATTTAGGTCAAATTTACAAAAAGATTTACTTGGTATAGTAGGTCAAATGAAAGATGGTTGCTAAAGGAACACAGGGTCATTCGTGCATATTTTCATGGAAGTATTATTTCTGGTTTTTATATCGTATCCCAACAAGGAGCGTAGGAGGATGTTTATCTGCAGTGTTTCTGTCACACCCAAGGTGTCACAAGTCTTAGGTGAATTGACTGCAAAAATTTAAATGGTGATGCATGTAAAATGCATACATGAACTTTGTCATTTATCATATTGAATTCCCACATATTAGCAACATATATGATGATAATACCATGTTTTACATTGATTTGTGGGGATTTACCAACGATCTCCTTTATTTGGTTTATAACCCTGCAGAACAGGAAAACCCTATTTCGCGTATTTTTCACTTTCAGGGATCTATACCGAGTCAAATTGACCTGGAATTTTTGGAGCATTATTTTTTCATCGGGAGGAACAACATGGGCCTTTGAAGCACACCCGGAGAGGCCCGAGGGCCGAAAGATCATAGGTGGCGCAGCCTGGAAGGCTGGCCGCGACATCCACCTCCGTTCATCCGTCGATCGCCCGTTTGCCCTAATTCTTTCGCGTACCGACGTATTTTGCCCTAAAAACCCCTATATATATATGATCCCGAAGTGTTCTCGAGAGGACAGCACCGCTGAAAGTGCATGGAGCCCCCATGTGTGGTTTTGGTAATTAATGATAATCCCTATGAACTAATGTTTGCATTGAGTTATATTTGTATGATTTGTCCATAGGCAATGCTTGAAACATATGTTGGCTTCAAGATTGTAATAAGAAGCAAATAAAGAAGATCAAGTGTCAAGTATGTCTTGAAGATGAAGATGAAGTGAGCCCTCAAGTTTAACTTCAAGACATCAACGATGAAGAATGAAGAAATGAAGTGCAAATTCAAGATGAGCCATCTCGAAGAGATCATTTGCTTGAATCTTGCCATCCATATGGTGATCATGGATATGTGAAGATGCGCCGAAGAAGAAGCTCTCCCATAGTGGAGTATGGGAGAGCAATTCACATGACTTCATCAAACAAGCACAATCAAGAAAGGCGTTCCATCTTGTTGCGATCAAGACCGTCATCATCAAGCTCAAGTGGAATGCACAATATTAAGGTTTTCTCTTGATAGAGTTTCTTTCTCACCGGTCTCATGGTGTAGTTGGAGACCGGTTTATAGTTTAGTTGTCGTACTATCAAGAGGGATCTCGAGTGAGTAACTCGATCGTATCCTTCGGAGAGCTATAACCTTTGCATCCTTCCATCATCTTTCTTGGTTGTTATTTTGGATCTTATCCATGTGATGTTTAGAGCTTGTATTTATTCTCATGATAAGCTCTAGTTCATCAAGAATGGTTTTTGCACGGGCAACTTGTTGCATTTTCAAGGTTGAAGGTTTTACCGGTATGTCTTTTTTTAGATAGGTCAAACCTTTCATCATTTGTTTCTATCCTCCCTTATTGACTATGATGGTTCCCTGCATGATCTTGTAGAGCTTGTTCCTAGCTTCAAAACGAGCCCGAGATCATCAAAATCGGAGTCTGGATGCTAAAGTTATGTCTGTTTCAGTTTGATGTTTCTGCCAGTTTTTAGGGGGACGGATATTCCGGCCCAAGTTGAGGGCGGATTATCCGCCCCCCGGATTATCCGGACCAAACAAAATATCCGGCCAAATATCCGGGCCCCATCCAGGGGCACATTTTTTCTGGTCCTTAGCCGTTTTTCGGGGCCCGGATTTTTCCAAATATCCGGCCCCGGCTAATCCGGCCTGAGCCTACCCAAACTGTCATATTTAGATGGGAGGGGTTATTTAAGCCCCCCTTCTTCCTCCTTGGGCTGCCAACTCTTCCCCCATTTGCTCTCCACCATTATTGACCTTGAGAGCTTGCCATATCCCTCTACTCCTCCTATGCTTCTTGAATCTTTTTGAGGGAAAAGGAAGAGGAGATCTAGATCTACATTCCTACCAATCAAATCCCTCTCTTTGTGAGGGGAATCCAGTAGATCTAGATCTTGGAGAAAGTTGGTGTTCCTCCTCTTATTTGTTCTTCCTATTTTATTCCCCCAATAGCTTTTGTAGCTTTGTTGGAATTTGAGAGAGAAGGACTTGACCATCTGTGGTGTTCTTGCCATTGCATTTGGTGCATCGGTTTGAGTTCTCCACGGTGATTCGTGGAAGTGAAAGCAAGAAAGTTGTTACTCTTGGGTTCTTCGAACCCTAGACGGATTTGAGGCCTTTGTGGCGATATCTTGGGAGCCTCCAATTAACTTGTGGATGCATGCCCCAAGCTTTGTGTAAGGCCCGGTTTCCGCCTCGAAGGAAATCCCTTAGTGGAACCGTGACCTAGGCCTTTGTGGCGAGGGTCACCGGAGAATAAGGTGAGGCGCCTTCGTGGCGTTCGTGTGTGGTGTGAGTACCGCATCTTGGGGTGAGGCCTTTGTGGCGTTGGTGTGAATCGAGCAACCACACCTCAAGGTGAGCCTCTGTTGTGGCGTTCGGGAGCACTAAGCCACCGCACCTCTCCAACGGAGATTAGCACTCGCAAGAGTGTGAACTTCGGGATAAATCATCGTCTCCCGCGTGCCTCGGTTATCTCTATACCCGAGCTCTTTACTTATGCACTTTACTTTGTGATAGCCATCGTGCTTGAAGTTATATATCTTTCTATCACCTAGTTGCTTAATTGCTTAGCATAAGTTGTTGGTGCACATAGGCATACCTGGGCATGTGTCGGGCCGGGCCGGGCCTCGGGCCGGCCCGAGGTAAGCCCGACGCAAAAAAATCCGGCCCAAGCCCGGCCCGGCCCGACCAAATACCCACCAAGCCCGTCGGGCCGTCGGGCCGGGCCGTAGTGTTAAACGCTGTTTTCGGGCTACCCAGGCCCGGCCCGGCCCAGCAGTCGGGCCAACATTTCTCGGCCCAGGCCCGAGTTTTTCGGGCCGGGCCTCGGGCCGGGCTGCCCATGGCCAGGTATACACATAGGTGAACCATAGTATATAGGCTTTGGGCTTGACAAAGTAAACGCTAGATTTATTCCGCATTTGTTAAGCCCATCTCCTAAATGTTTCAAACCGCCTATTCACCCCCCCTCTAGGCGACATCCGTGTCCTTTCAATTGGTATCAGAGCATGGTCTCTCATTCTTAGGCTTCACCGCCTTGAGAGTAAAGATGTCGGTTAGGGGATTAGCACACAATAACTTGTTTATATTTGATGGCACAAATTATGATCTATGGAAAATTTATGTGTTTAATATTTTGTGGGGTATTGATAACGCGTGAAGCACACGTCCGTTGGGAACCCCAAGAGGAAGGTGTGATGCGTACAGCAGCAAGTTTTCCCTCAGTAAGAAACCTAGGTTATCGAACCAGTAGGAGATGAAGGTCACGTGAAGGTTGTTGGTGGAGGAGTGTAGTGTGGCGCAACACCAGGGATTCCGGCGCCAACGTGGAACCTGCACAACACAACCAAAATACTTTGCCCAAACTTAACAGTGAGGTTGTCAATCTCACCGGCTTGCTGAAAACAAAGGATTAAACGTATGGTGTGGAGAATGATGTTTGCTTGTGAAGAACAACGAGAGAACAGAGATTGCGGTTGATTGTATTTCAGATGTAAAAGAATGGACCGGGGTCCACAGTTCACTAGTGGTGTCTCTCCAATAAGATAAATAGCATGTGGGGTGAACAAATTACAGTTGGGCAATTGACAAATAGAGATGCACATACATATCATGATGACTACTATGAGATTTAATCGGGCATTACGACAAAGTACATAGACCGCTATCCAACATGCATCTATGCCTAAAAATTCCACCTTCGGGTTAGCATCCGCACCCCTTCCAAGTATTAAGTTGCAAACAACGGACAATTGCATTAAGTATGGTGCGTAATGTAATCAACACAAATATCCTTAGACAAAGCATTGATGTTTTATCCCTAGTGGCAACAACACATCCACAACCTTAGAACTTTCTCGTCACCGTCCCGGATTCAATGGAGGCATGAACCCACTATCGAGCATAAATACTCCCTCTTGGAGTCACAAGTATCAACTTGGCCAGAGCCTCTACTAGCAACGGAGAGCATGCAAGAACATAAACAACACATATATGATAGATTGATAATCAACTTGACATAGTATTCAATATTCATCGGATCCCAACAAACACAACATGTAGCATTACAAATAGATGATCTTGATCATGATAGGCAGCTCACAAGATCTAAACATGATAGCACAAGAGGAGAAGACAACCATCTAGCTACTGTTATGGACCCATAGTCCAAGGATGAACTACTCACGCATCAATCTGGAGGTGGGCATGGTAATGTAGAGCCCTCCGGTGATGATTCCCCTCTCCGGCAGGGTGCGGAGGCGATCTCCTGAATCCCCCGAGATGGGATTGGCGGCGGCGGCGTCTCTGGAACTTTTTCCGTATCGTGGCTCTCGGTAATAGGGTTTCGCGACGGAGAGTTTAAGTAGGCAGAAGGGCAGAGTCGGGGGCGCTCGAGGGGCCCACACCATAGGGCGGCGTGGGCCCCTCCTTGGTCGCGCCGCCTTGTGGTGTCACCACCTGGTGGCCCCACTTCGTATCTCCTTCGGTCTTCTGGAAGCTCCGTGGAAAAATAAGACCCTGGGCGTTCGTTTCGTCCAATTCCGAGAATATTTCCTGTGTAGGATTTCTGAAACAAAAAACAACACAAAACAGGAACTGGCGCTTCGGCATCTCGTTAATAGGTTAGTGCCGGAAAATGCATATAAATGATGTGAAGTGTGTATAAAACATGTGAGTATTGTCATAAAACTAGCATGGAACATAAGAAATTATAGATACGTTTGAGACGTATCAAGCATCCCCAAGCTTAGTTCCTACTCGCCCTCGAGTAGGTAAACGATAACTAGGATAATTTCCGAAGTGACATGCTATCATAATCTTGATCAATACTATTGTAAAGCATATGAGATGAATGAAGTGATTCGAAGCAATGGTAAAGACAATGACTAAACAACTGAATCATATAGCAAAGACTTTTCATGAATAGTACTTTCAAGACAAGCATCAATAAGACTTGCATAGGAGTTAACTCATAAAGCAATAAATTCTTAGTAGAAAGTTTTGAAGCAACACAAAGGAAGATATAAGTTTCAGCAGTTGCTTTCAACTTCAACATGTATATCTCATGGATAATTGTCAACACAAAGTAATATGATGAATGCAAATAAGCAAGTATGTAGGAATCAATGCACACAGTTGACACAAGTGTTTGCTTCTAAGATAGAAAGAAGTAGGTAAACTGACTCAACATAAAGTAAAAGAATGGCCCTTCGCAGAGGGAAGCATGGATTACTATTTTTGTGCTAGAGATTTTTATTTTGAAAACATATAAACAATTTTGTCAACGGTAGTAATAATTCATATGTGTAATGCATAAGACATCCCATAAGTTGCAGGCCTCATGCATAGAATACCAATAGTGCTCGCACCTTGTCCTAATTAGCTTGGATTTACATGGATTATCATTGCATAACATATGTTTCAACCAAGTGTCACAAAGGGGTGCCTCTATGCCGCCTGTACAAAGGTCCAATGGAGATAAATCGCATTTGATTTCTCATTTTTGATAGATCTCAACTAAGGACATCCCTACCGGGACAACATAGCAAACAGATAATGGACTCCTCTTTAATGCATAAGCATTCAACAACAGATAATATTCTCATAAGAGATTGAGGATTAGTGTCCAAACTGAAACTTCCACCATGATTCATGGCTTTAGTTAGCGGCCCAATGTTCTTCTCTAACAATATGCATACTCAAACCATTTGATCATGATAAATCACCCTTACTTCAGACAAGACGAACATGCATAGCAACTCACATGATATTCAACAAGGGTGTAATAGTTGATGGCGTCCCCAGAAACATGGTTACCGCTCAACAAGAAACTTATAAGAAATAAGATACATAAGCTACATATTCTTTACCACAATAGTTTTTAAGGATATTTTCCCATGAGCTATGTATTGCAAAGACAAAGAATGAAATTTTAAAGGTAGCACTCAAGTAATTTACTTTGGAATGGCAGAGAAATACCACATAGTAGGTAGGTATGGTGGACACAAATGGCATAGGTTTTGGCTAAAGGTTTTGGATGCACGAGAAGTATTCCCTCTCAGTACAAGGCTTTGGCTAGCAAGGTTGTTTGAAGCAAACACAAGTATGAACCGGTACAACAAAACTTACATAAGAACATATTGCAAGCATTATAAGACTCTACACTGTCTTCCTTGTTGTTCAAACACCTCACAGAAAATATCTAGACTTTAGAGAGACCAATCATGCAAACCAAATTTCAACAAGCTCTATGGTAGTTCTTCATTAATAGGTGCAAAGTACATGATGCAAGAGCTTAAAAATGATCTATTTGAGCACAACAATTGCCAAGTATCAAATTATTCAAGACAATATACCAATTACCACATGAAGCATTTTCTGTTTCCAACCAAATAGCAATTAACGAAGCGGTTTTCAACTCCGCCATGAACATTAAAGATAGAACTAAGAACACCAGTGTTCATATGAAACAGCGGAGCATGTCTTTCTCCCACACAAAGAATGCTAGGATCCGATTTTATTCAAACAAAAACAAAAATAAAAACAAACAGACGCTCCAAGTAAAGCACATAAGATGTGACGGAATAAAAATATAGTTTCACTAGAGGTGACCCGATAAGTTGTCGATGAAGAAGGGGATGCCTTGGGCATCCCCAAGCTTAGATGCTTGAGTCTTCTTGAAATATGCAGGGATGAACCACGGAGCATCCCCAAGCTTAGACTTTTCACTCTTCTTGATCATATTGTATCATCCTCCTCTCTTGATCCTTGAAAACTTCCTCCACACCAAACTCAAAACAAACTCATTAGAGGGTTAGTGCATAATCAAAAATTCACATATTCAGAGGTGACATAATCATTCTTAACACTTCTGGACATTTCCCAAAGCTACTGAAAGTTAATGGAACAAAGAAATCCATTCAACATAGCAAAAGAGGCAATGCGAAATAAAAGGCAGAATCTGTCAAAACAGAACAGTCCGTAAAGACGAATTTTTTAGGGGCACTTAACTTGCTCAGATGAAAAAGCTAAAATTGAATGAAAGTTGCGTACATAACTAAGGATCACGCATGTAAATTGGAAGATTTTTCTGAGTTACCTACAGAGAGTTCTACTCAAATTCGTGGCAGCAAGAAATCTGTTTCTACGCAGCAATCCAAATCTAGTATCAACCTTACTATCAAAGACTTTACTTGGCACAACAATGCAATAAAGTAAAGATAAGGAGAGGTTGCTATAGTAGTAACAACTTCCAAGACACAAATATAAAACAAAAGTGCAGAAGTAAAATAATGGGTTGTCTCCCATAAGCGCTTTTCTTTAACGCCTTTCACTAGGCGCGTAAAGTGTGAATCAAGTATTATCAAGAGATGAAGCATCAACATCATAATTTGTTCTAATAATAGAATCAAAAGGTAACTTAATTCTCTTTCTAGGGAAGTGTTCCATACCTTTCTAAAGAGGAAATTGATACTTAATATTCCCTTCCTTCATATCAATAATAGCACCAACAGTTCGAAGAAAAGGTCTCCCAAAATAATGGGACAAGATGCATTGCATTCAATATCCAAGACAACAAAATCAACGGGGACAAGGTTATTGTTAACCGTAATGCGAACATTATCAATCCTCCCTAAAGGTTTCTTTGTAGAACTATCAGCAAGATTAACATCCAAATAACAATTTTTCAATGGTGGCAAGTCAAGCATATTATAGAGTTTCTTAGGCATAACAGAAATACTTGCACCAAGATCACATAAAGCATTACAATCAAAATCATTGACCTTCATCTTAATGATGGGATCCCAAACATCTTCCAACTTCCTAGGAATAGAAGTTTCAAGTTTTAATTTCTCTTCTCTAGCTTTTATAAGAGCATTTGTAATATGTTTTGTAAAGGCCAAATTTATAGCACTAGCATTAGGACTTCTAGCAAGTTTTTGTAAGAACTTAATAACTTCAGAGATATGACAATCATCAAAATCTAAACCATTATGATCTACAGCAATGGGATCATTGTCCCCAATATTTTGAAAAATTTCAACAGTTTTATCACAAACAGTTTTAGCAGTTTTAGCAGTTTCAGGCAGTTTTGCACGCTTTGCACTAGGAGTAGAAACATTGCCAACACCAATTATTTTACCATTGATAGTAGTAGGTTTAGCAACATGTGAAGCATCAACATTACTAGTGGTGGTAATAGTCCAAACTTTAGCTACATTATTCTCTTTAGCTAGTTTTTCTTCTCTTTCCCACCTAGCATGCAATTCAGCCATCAATCTAATATTTTCATTAATTCGAACTTGGATAGCGTTTGCTGTAGCAAATGA
Source organism: Lolium rigidum (assembly GCF_022539505.1). Lineage (NCBI taxonomy): Eukaryota > Viridiplantae > Streptophyta > Magnoliopsida > Poales > Poaceae > Lolium > Lolium rigidum. The sequence goes on from NC_061510.1 coordinate 257,160,715, forward strand.
CTTAATATCTTTAGTTTCATTAGGAATAGCTTTTAATTTTAAAAGATCAACATCAGCAGCAAGATTATCAACCTTAGAAGCAAGAATATCAATTTTACCAAGCTTTTCCTCAACAGATTTGTTAAAAGCAGTTTGTGTACTAATAAATTCTTTAAGCATGACCTCAAGACCAGAGGGTGTACTCCTACTATTTTTGTAAGAATTACCATAAGAATTACCATAACCATTACCATTATTAGAAGGATATGGACTATAGTTGTTACCAGAATTATTCCTATAAGCATTGTTGTTGAAATTATTACTTTTAATGAAGTTCACATCAACATGTTCTTCTTGGGAAACTGATGCGTGCAATTAACACACGTCCGTTGGGAACTGTTATCACCAGATTTTGGCTAAATCAGGAGGTGGGCCGCGATCAAGATGGGCTTGGAAGATTACATATGAAAGATCTATGAAGCGGCCTCGCACGGAGAAGTTGGGCTAGTTAGCCCGTGTATCTTAGTAGAATAAATTATGTATCGATTTAGAAGTTAGAGTTTGTCTCGTGCACGGTTTAGTGCACATCCACATTAGAAAGTCCCCTGGACTATAAATATGTACCTAGGGTTTATGGAATAAACAACAACTCACGTTCAACCCCAAAAACAAACCAATCTCGGCGCATCGCCAACTCCTTCGTCTCGAGGGTTTCTATCGGGTAAGCGACATGCTGCCTAGATCGCATCTTGCGATCTAGGCAGCACAAGCCCCACGTTGTTCATGCGTTGCTCGTATCGAAGCGCTTTTGATGGCGAGCAACGTAGTTATCATTAGATGTGTTAGGGTTAGCATTGTTCTTCGTTTAAGCATGCTTACGTAGTGCAACCCTTGCATATCTAGCCGTCCTCACGCCTATCTCGGTGTGGGGGCGGCACCCCGCTTGATCATTATTTAGTAGATCCGGTCCGTTACGATTGCTCCTTGTTCTACAAGGATTAGTTTAATATCTGCAATAGTTTGGCCTTACAAAGGGGGAGGATCCCGTGGCACGTAGGGTGGCGTTCGCAAGTCCTAAACGGGATGTTCCTAGGATCAACTTCATGTTGGTTTTCTGGCCTTGTTTAGGATCGGCTTACGAGCACCGTGCGTGGCCATCCGGCCCAACCTCGGAGTAGGATGATCCGATTATGTGGTGAAAACCCTAAATCGTCGTAGATCTCATTAGCTTCATCTTGATCAAGCAGGACCACCAAGTATTCGTACACCCCGTACGGATCATGGGTGGATCGGCTCTTTGAGCCGATTCACGAGATAACCCGAGAGCCGATCGAGGCTCGTATTTAACGTTTACATGTATGCCCTGCAGGAAACTAAGCGAGGCAATCTCATCACCTTCCCGACCGGGTATAGGTCAGGTGGCACGCCCTTGCACTTCGCAACGCCGCGTGTGACCGAAGAGCATTGCGGGCCGTCGCTCGGAGGGGTCTCGGCCAGCCGCAGCTCTAGGCTCCCCCGGCTCTACAGTGTTGACAAGGCCGCTGCCCGCCGGTGGGTTTTGGCAGTCAACACATTCTGGCACGCTCGGTGGGACCATCGTCTACATCAACCACATCGCCATCTACATCTGAGATGGCGGACGGCACGCCAGTCACATGCGACGAGATCAAAGCCATCCTCGAAGCCGCACTCTTCGGCTCCTCCCACCGAACCCACCCCCATGACGTCGTGGGGAGGGGCTCCACGCCCGAAGGCGCGCTTGAGGAGAGAGATCTCTCCACCCCGTTGAAGGAGCGCACCAAGTCTCCGAAGCATGGGGATCTACCCAAGGAGCTCGAAGGGAACATGACGGGATCAAGGCAACCCTTGGAGCCGAACTCATCGGCTCCGCCGAGAAGACCCGGCCGCATGATATCGGGCTTGGTACGAACCCACGCCCGGGGCCCGGTGTCGACACGGTGGATCTCAGCCACCCCATAAATCGGCCAAAGTGTTCCTTTGGTGTCAATGTGGCAAGAGCTGCAAGCTACCACGGCAAAGAGGAAACAGAAGCAGCCACTCCCGTGGCAAGGATGAAGAAGGGGCCGATCCGTGCGGCCAACCCCGAGGTGAGGACATGCGGTACCTGGCAAGGGAGGGAATAAGAAGCATGCGGTATCAACGCCCACACTCTAAGCACCCTCTCGGCAAATACGAGCAACACCAAGACCGACGTCGGCGCTACGGCGCTGACGAGGAGGGGAATGTCTGGTCCGATGCCGAGGTCGGAAGGTACCGCCAACATGGTAGAAGCAACAACGGGTACGGCCGTCGCGCCGAAGGGAGGCCAAGGGGACGGAGTGACATGGATAAGCACTGGGAATGCCCGTTCTTCAAACATTGCTGGGACTCAGGGATGAGCCGATTGCCAACAATCGAGGACTGCCCGGAATGCAAACAAAGGAAGAAGGGTGCCGCTAACGTGTCTGTGTTCAGCCGGCTAGGGCCTTTCCCGCATCGGAACAAGCGTGCTGAGTCCCCTCAGATGGAAGGGCTCGAGGAGCCGGAGGACGGTGGCGAAGAATACAAATATCATCAGCCCGCATGGTGCCCCGATGGGCTCAGCCGTTCCCGGGAGCAAAAAGTCCAGCGTCCGCGTGAGTTGGAAGAAACCGAAAGATTATACCCGCGCACGCTAAGGAAAGCACGGCCTGATTTGGCCGCCAAAATCCTCGCGAACCCCGGACGAGGAAGGTCAGCCACAAAGAAAAGAGTGGCGCCCAAACAGAGAAAAGCCGATGATGAAACATCGGCCGGCACAAATATGGTGTTCATCCTCCCTTCGGAGTTCAATGCCCCGAGGTTAGACGAGACCTCCGTGGCACAACTTGATCGCGGCCCACGGCCGGTTATCTTTGAGAAGCCACGAGACAGGAGCTACAGTGCATCCGAAGGCCCCGTACTTACGAGGGTATATTGATGGGAGGCCCGTAAACAGGATGCTGGTGGGCACCGGAGCGGCAGTTAACATCATGCCATACTCTATGCTACGTCGGCCGGGACGCTCGAGTTCGGATCTAATCAAGACCAACGTAACGTTGAGCGATTTCAACGGCCAAGCATCTGAAGCACAGGGAGTTCTGAACGTGGATCTGACCGTAGGAAGGAAAACCATCCCTACGGCGTTCTTTATCGTTGATAGCACGAGCAGCCTATGCTCGTTTTGCCGGGAAGAGATTGGATCCACGCCAACCGCCGCATTCCTTCCACGATGCACCAATGCATAATACAGTGGGATGGTGATGAGGTGGAGGTCGTCCAAGCCGACGACTCGGCTGAAGTCTCAACGGCTGGCATGAATGCATGGGAAGCGGCAGTGCCAAGAACCCCTCTCGTGCATCAAATTGGACGGCTGCGAGCGCATCGATGTAACGAAGGGAAGGGTTAAGCTAGTTTTATCCACCGGCCCGACCATGTAGTTGAAGCCAAGCAATGTGCAAGTCGGCGAGGCTGATCCTTGTGATCGGCCCCGTGGATCCGTGAAGGAGCATTACAAGACCTTTACTCGAGCAAACAACGTGGAGGCCGATTCCGAAGACCGGCCGGGAATATCCTCACCCACCATTCTCGCCCGGGTTCAACATGTTATCCAACGAGCCGATACCATCAATTCTCTTGACAGAACCGGCTCGGGGGCACCCAGGTATATAAAGTACGAGGGTGTGCAACAGTAACCATTTCATCTTCTCGTTGATGGGTATTGGAACATGGGGGGCCGATATACAAGTCGGCCGGAAAAATAAAAAAAAAAAATTTCGAAAAAATTTCAGGCATAGCCGATGCAGCAGGCATCGACTTAAGAGCAGAGGGGGTAGTTCCCTCCAAGAGTCTGGAGAGCGTCAGAAACACGAAAACGTTCTCACCGGAAGGTGCTTCAGCCTGCCGAAGATGATGAGCTGATCTGATCAGCAAGGCGCAAGGTTTGGACTAAAGAAGCTCGGGGGGGGCGGCTCGTCCCGGAATTCCCTCATTCTAAAAGAGCCGATTTGTTCTAAATCGGTTGATACGGCGTTGTGAGTTAGAAACCAAGGATGATTGACGTAATCAGCTCGCCGCTATTCTTACCTTGAAGGCCCGGGGGCAGCTCACTTTGAAGGTCTCTCGCTCCGGGGAGCCGATCTCGTTGGGATCGGCCGAACTCTGCACCGCAAGTTACCCGAAGAACGGTGCCTATGTTGCAAAATTATCATAGCTTGCCGGATCGGCTGTATGGACCCTCAACGGAAGGGAGGTAATCGGCCGGTGGCCCTGCGGGGTAATTCTCTTGGACAGGGTTGGGCCCGCCCCGAAATCTCAATGGTGATGATCCATCCTTTACCCTCGCCGTGGCTAAGGCTCTGGGGGCAGCTCGCCCTCGAGGTCTAACCAACTCGTCAAGGTGGGCCCGCTCTTCGTGTCGGCTCGTTCAAAAGACGGTGTTTATTGTAGAGGGAAGCCGTCGGAGCTGAACGAGCGGAATTCGGAGAGAATAAGGAAGAGGAGACCCGACATTATTTCAGGAGGTTTGCCGCTAGGTCCAACATGTCATCTTGAATGAGATCAGTGGATTCGCGCGAATAAGGCTTGGACTTGTGTGGCAAGGAGTTTGGGTCTAGATGGATCTATCTCAAAATCTAGTGTGGGAGGCCGGCGCGATGCCATCGGCTTGTTGGGCATGGTCTAGTGTGGCAATCGGCAGAATCGGGAGGGAAGACAATCGGCTAAATTATCATAAATGGAATCGGCAAAATCGAGTTGGGGAATTTCTTCATTGATGAGCCGATTTCTTACAGAGAAGAGCTGATTGCCCTCAAAAGAGAAGACCAGGGGGATACATTGCCCCGTCTCGCTACTGCTAGTCCTATGCTAAGACCCTATCTAGGGGCCGCTGCTGCCCTCGTCGTCGTCGTCGTCACCGTCGTCGCCACCGCCGGTGCTACTCCCCGCCGGCTCGTCGTCGCTGCTCCAGCGGCCGCCGATAGGACCCTCGTCGTCTTCGTCCTCTTCGTCGGCGTCGTCGTCCACTGTCGACGTCGCTGAAGTTCCCGGGCCAGAGGTGGCGGCGTTTGGCCGGCGGCTCATCGGAGGAGCCGTCTTCATCCTCTTCCTCCTCTCCCTCTTCCTTCACCTCCTCGGAGGTGGTGAAGTCCGCCCAGAGAGGCGGTCGTCTTCGCTCTCACCACCGCTTCCTCGCCGGCAAGGAAGCGGAGATCGCTCTCCCCGTCGGTCCGGGATTTGTCATCCTCGGACCAGACGGAGGAGTCATGGTCCTCTTTGTCCCACTTTGTCGGGGCAAGGATGTCGTACGCCGCTTGCGTCCCCACGAGGGCGTCGACTCTCGGATTGGAGAGGACACGTGGGAAGGATCCGACGAAGAGGAAGAGGAAGAGGAAGAGGACATGGTTGCAGAGGAGGGTTTTTTGGAGTGCCACTGCGGAAGGGGAAAAGAAGAGAACCGTTCGTTGCGGCTAAATAAAAGGAGGTGGGGGTTTTTAATTTCCGAGCGGTTCTCGAGGACATGGTGCCAAAACTCGTCAAATCGTGCAGAGAAGTTGGGAAGGCAAGTCGTCATGATGAGGCATGTTGCGATCAGCTCTGCTCTCGTCGTGATACGACCCCTCCGGGGAAAAACAGAGTGGTTTTGAAATTACCATTACCAAAACCAGGGGGCATGTGTTATCACCAGATTTTGGCTAAATCAGGGAGGTGGGCCGCGATCAAGATGGGCTTGGAAGATTACATATGAAAGATCTATGAAGCGGCCTCGCACGGAGAAGTTGGGCTAGTTAGCCCGTGTATCTTAGTAGAATAAATTATGTATCGATTTAGAAGTTAGAGTTTATCTCGTGCACGGTTTAGTGCACATCCACATTAG